>NW_006921611.1:802073-823365 GCF_000298275.1 Orycteropus afer afer
TGATATAACAGAATGCAGAAATTATAGAACAATATCATTAATATGACACACCAGTAAAATTTTACAGAAGATAATTAAAAAAAAAAAAAAAACTGTTGCAACTGTACATTGACAGCAGGGGCCAGAAATTCAAACTGGATTCAAAAGAAGACATGAGTTGAGGGATACCATTACTGATGCACATGGGTCTTGGCTGAAGTAGAGAATACCAGAAATATGTGTTTTATTGACTATGCAACATCATTTGACAGTGTAGATCATAAGAAATATGGATAACATTGCAAAGAATGGGAATTCCAGGACACTTAATTTTACTTATATGGAACCTGTATAAAGACCAAGAAGCAGTTGTGGCAATTCAATAATGGGAAATTATGTGGTTTTAAATCAGGAAACTTGTGTGTCAGGGTACTACTATCTTTTAACCATATTTATTCAGTCAGTATCCTGAGCAAATAATCTGAGAAACTGGATTATATTAAGAAGAACACAGCACCAGGATTAGAAGAAGACTCATTAACAACTTGCAATGTGCAGGTGACACAACCTTGCTTGGTTAAAACAAGAAGGACTTGAAGAACTTACCAAGGAATATCAAATACTGCAGGCTTCAGTGTGAATTACAACTCAAGATAAAGAAAACAAAACCTCACAGATGGGCTAGAAGAAACATCACGATAAAGGGAGAAAAGGTTGAAGTTGTCAAGGATTTCATTTAACTTGGATCCATGCTGAATGCCCAGGGAAGTAGCAGTAAAGAAATCAAACAATATATTCCATTGGGCAAATCTGCAGCAAAAGACTTCTCTAAAGTGTTAAAAAGGAAAGCTATTGCTTTGAAGACTAAGGTGTGCCTGTTCCAAGACATGATATTTTCAAGTGCTTCATATATATGGAAAGGTAGACAATGGATAAGGAAGACCACAGAAAAGTTGATGCATTTGGATTATGAGGTTGGCTTAGAATAGTCATTACATCATAGACTGCTGGAAAATGAAAAAAAAAAAAAAATCTGTCTTGGAAGAAGCATAGCTAGAATGTTCCTTAGAAGCACGGACATCAAGACTTCATCTCTCATACGCTGATCAGGTTATCAAAGTTATATAAAAGAGAAATAAGAGCACTAAAATGAAGGTAAACTAGAAGGTACAAAATAAGATAGGAGAAATATATCCACATACATTAAAAACCTGTGTAAATATTTATTTAAAAAAATTAAAGGAATGGTTAAAGGGAGTTCTCTGAACAAACATGAAATAATGAAAGAAGACACTGTAGACCATCAGGAAAGAAGGAAAACACAGTAAACACAAAAAGGGGGAAAATATAATAACTTTATTCTTTTTTTGAGTATCTTTTGGAGTATACTCTTTCTAAGTATACATCATGATTGCTGGTTGAACCAAAAATTATAACAAAGATTGTTGTAACAAGGATTGTTATGGATTGAATCGTTTCTTCCAAAAGGTGTGTTGAAGTCCTAATCTCTTTACCTACAAAGTCATTATGGAAATGGGAGCTGTTTGGAAATGGGAAATGGGAGCTCTAATGGTGTAGTGCCTAAGGCATTTGACTGCTAACCAGAAGGCTGGTGGTTCAAACCCACCAGCTACTCCTCAGAAGGAAGATTGGGGAATCTACTTCCATAGTGAATATTGCCTTGGAAACTCAAGGAGGGGCCACTATGAGTCAGAGCCAAATCAATGGCAGTGAGTTTTGTTTTTGGCTTTGTTTGGAAATATGTTACACCAGTGTAGGTTGGATCATAAAGCTAATTACTTCTGAGTTGCAAAATGGGCAGCATAGACATAGAGACACACACGGGAAAAACAGATGCCAAAGAATATCAAAGAATGCCAATGGCAAGAATCACTAGGAGACACCAAACACAAGGAGAGACGTTCATAGAAGGAATCAGCATGACAGAGACCTTAATTTGGAATTTTAGCCTCCAAACTGTGAGAAAATAAATTCCTATTCTTTAAAGCCACCCACTTGTCATACTTATGTTACAGAAGTGCTAAGAAAATAGCCACTATGTAATGTGGATATAAGAAGCTCTGGTGGGTAAGCATTTGATTGTTAACCAGAAGAGTAACAGTCCAAGTCCACTAGTCACTCTATGCAAGAAAGATGTCGCAATCTGCTTCTCTAAAGATTGTTGTTGTTGTTTGCCGTCGAGTCGGCCCCGACTCATAGCGACCCCTCCTTGGGTTTCCAAGGCAGTGTCACTACGGAAGTAGGATTGCCCAACCTTCCTTCCGAGGAGTGGCTGGTGGGCTTGAACTGCCAACCTTCTGGTGAGCAGTCAAGTGCCTTAGGCACTATGCTACCAGAGCTCCTTCTCTAAAGATTACAGGTTTGGATTACAGGTTTGGAAAATATCTACCTTGTCTTATAGGGTTGCTATGTGTCAAAATCAACTTGATGACAGTGGGTTACTAGGAATCCAAATAAACATCGAATAAATATTTGAAGACATTTATTATAAAAGGGGGAATATAAGGGGATAAAAAGAAGTAATAGTTTTTACACTTGACTTGTGTGTGCTTGTATATAATCACAGTCTACTAATGTTGACATTTTACCTGTTTGAATAATATATTGTTGTGGGTTCAGAAGAAATTGATGACCACTATAATGTCCAGAATTTGGAAGAGTCTTTATTCAGCTATAGCTGGGCTGCAGGGAACTAAAGTGTTCTCCCCAACTGCAGCCCCGAGCCTGATTTCAGGCAGGTTTATATAGCTTAGGACTGCAAGCAGGCAAGCAAGTGTGTTACAAAAGTGAGATAAATTGCCAGGTTATTGTTTAGGGAAGATTAATGGTCAGCTTACTATTTTAAGGAAGATTGGTTTTCAGCTTACTATCAGAATGGAAACACACAATCCAGAGTGAGGGTCCTTAATTCTGAGAATTTCTGTTGGCAGGATGTGGGTCCCTAACTCGGAATTAATATTAGCAGGGCTCTCAGGGAAAGGAAGATTAGCAAGGCTCTCAGGAAAAAGAAAGGGGAGGAGTGGGTTTCTTAGGGATGTTTGGTTTAGCAAAGGAAGAAGGGGGTGAATTTCTCACAAAAAATACAAAATAGAATCGTCTACTTCAATATAAAAAAACATATCTCCCTAGATATGGAGAAATTGGAATCCTTGAGTATTACTGGTGAGATTGTAAAATAGAGCAGCCACTGTAGAAAACAGTTTGGCAGGTCCTCAAAAAGTTAAACAGAACTACCATATGTCCTAGTAGTTCAACTTCTAGGCATGTTGGCAAAGTTACTGAAAGCAGAGACTTAGATATTTGTGCATCAATGTTCATTACATTATTCAGTATAACCAAAATGTAGAAACAACTCAAGTATTCATCATAAAATGTGGTATATAAATACAATGGAATATTATTCAACCATAAAAAGAAATGAAATTCTGACACATGTTACAACATAGATGAACCTTGAAAACATTTTGCTGAGTGAAACAAGTCAGTCACAAACAGACAAATATTGGATCATAAAAGAATCCTATTTATTTAAAATATCCAGGAAATGCCTAGAGACTAAAGTTTATCAGTGGCTATTTTTGTTGTTGTTGTTGTTTTGTGCCATCAAGTTGGAACCGACTCATAGTGACCCCTCCTTGGGTTTCCAAGACAGTATCACTACAGAAGTAGATTGCCCAACCTTCCTTCCGAGGAGCGGCTGGTGGGTTTGAACCAACAGCCTTCTGGTGAGCAGTCAAGTGCCTTAGGCACTATGCTACCAGAGCTCCCATCAGTGGCTATCAGGGGCTGGTAAGAAGGTGAAAGGGAGAGATATTTCTGTTAAGGGTATTGAAAATATTTAGAAATAGTAGTGGTGAGAGTTGCACGATATGGTGAAAATGGTTCATATCACTGACTTGTATATATAAAAGTGATTGAAATAGCAAATATTTTACTACATATATTTCACAATAAAATTTAATTGAAAACTCTCACTATACCTTTCCTCCTTAATATGATTTGTCTTAACTATTTCTTCTATGTCTGTTTGCAATGACATCAGTGTAACATTTTTTGCTTGAAGTATTAAACATAATGTAGAGTTCTCAAGATGAGAAGAAAATCTATTTCATTTATATACTTTTTAGACTTCCCATTGTTCTTTCCTTCTTCCTGAAATTTGGGTTGAAATTTCTTTTTTTTTTTTAGCACTTGAAAATGTTGTACTACTTCCTTTTGCCTCAATGGTTTCTGATATAAATATATATATATCCTTTGGTAGTGCAGTGCTTAAGGCATTTGTTTGCTAACCACACAGTTGGCAGTTCAAACCCATTAGTTGCTCCATGGAAGGAAGACAGGGCAATCTACATAAAGGTTTACCACCTTGGACGTCTCTGTGAGTTGGAATTGACTCAATGGCAGTGAGGTTTTTTTTCTTTTATTTATTTTATATATATATATATATATGTATATGTGTGTGTGTGTGTGTGTGTGTATCTACATCTGTGGATTGACCCCAACTTCTTTATAGCACACTGAGGTCCATTAACTCAAAGAAGCCCACCAATGACAAACCCAAATTTGTACACATTCAGTTTTTAAATTATCCCCAATAAAAAAATTTTTAGCTACTTAGATCATGCTTGCTTTACATATCATGCAAAACTGAGCCAACAGGTGCTATCCATAAATAAGATAAAATCCTGTAGTTATAAGGACCCAAAGTACTACTGTTCTTCAGAGGTTCCTGACTCAGACACTCCTCATCTTGCTGCAGAAGGATGTACCATGGTCATATTTTATCCAATCCCCTCCTTTTCTTCCCTGTGTGTTTCCATGCCCTCTTCCCCTTCTGAAGGCACCTTTCTCTAATTATTTCTAGGAGATTTCCTGTTGAGATGGACTACACCTTAAAGGTGGCTGCCAGTGCATCACCTCCAATAAATATCTTCTTGTGCAATGATGCTATCTCTCGGTTATGTCATTTTCCTTTATCAGCTATGAACTCTTCAAATTCATTACAATCTCATCCACTGATATTTTATTTTAGTTATTATATTTTTCAATTCAAATATTTCCATTAGGCTTTTTTATATATCTTCTATTTATTCACTGAGGCTTTCTATATTTTGCTGAATATTTCCATTATTTTCATGTTTCAAGTCTTTTGTAATTGCTCATTGAAGCATCATTGTAATGGTCACTTTATCTTCATCTAACAATTCCAGCTGTCACATCCATGTTGATAACTATTGACTGTATTTCTCATTCAAGTTGACATTTTCCTGGTTCTTGGTATAACAAGTTATTGTTGATTGAAACCTTGACATTGTCATATATTATGTTATGAAACTGTGTATTATCTGAAACTTCTATTTTGCCTGGTTTGATGACATCATTAAGGTAAAGGAAAAAAGGAGCTCTGGTGATGTAGTGATTAAAGCATTTGATTGCTAATCGAAACGTCAATGGTTTGACCCACTAGCTGCTCTATAGGAGAAAGATGAGGCAGTCTACTTCTGTAAAGATTTACAACCTTGGAGACCCTATGGGACAGTCCTACTGTGTCTTAAATTGTCACTATGGGTTGGGACTGAGTCAATGGCAATTTTTTTTTTTTTTGGGGGGGGTGTTAAAGTAAGGGAAAGGGAGTGCTGCATTGTTGCTGCTAGGTAAGGTAGAGATGCACTTACTAGCCTGCATTGCCATCTGAGGAGGAGATACACCTCATTACTCCTGAGTGGGGATGAGTGTTCCTGTTGCGCACTAGACCTCAACTAACACTGCCTTGGCTGGGATGGGGAGGAGTACTTTGTTATTGCTCCCCTGTAGCCTTAACTGACATAACAAGGAGTTGGCCTTGTTACTGAATCTCCACTAGTCTTGCTGTAATATCACCCTATCAGGGAGTGGGGTACCTCATTACTGCAGAGTAGTGGGTGAATATCCATGCTCCCTACATGATCTGCAATAACATCATGGAGGAAAGAGGAAGAACAACATAAATTCTTGGCAGGGATGAAAGTCCTGGACTCTTACTTGATCTTCTCTGACAATACCCTGGTGAAGGGCTGAAGGATCTCCCACCTACCTGTAATTGATAGAAGTCTAGATTACCCACTCAAGCTGGGTAGAGATGAGGCCACATTTTACTTACCTGGGTAGAGATAAGGCCATATTTTTTTTTTTTCTTTGAAGTTTGGCTGGAATAATGTCTAAGTTTTCTGCTTTGCTAGGCTACCCAAGTCTTTTAGCTAGAGAGAACAGGTTTTTCTTGTTTTTTTTTTTTTTTTCCTCAATGTGTGTTGGTGTTTCTGGGTTGCCAGCTCATTCAACTTCAAGCATGGGATACATAATGAAAAAGAAAACCTAGAAAGCTTGTCATGTTGGGTTCCCCCCACGGCAGGGCTCCCCCAACCCAAGTCAGGGATAACGCCACCCGAAATCACTCACGAAAGACGTCTCTTGATGCAAAAGCAGGAGGAGTTTATTCGGAGTTCCAGCGCGCTGGGGCTCGACTCATATCCCACGCAGGGGCAGAGGAGTAGAGCCCCGAGCTTCCAACACACATACTATTTAAAGAAATATTCGGAAAGGGCGGAGGAACGAGAGGGTGGTGAGGGTATCAGGGATTGGTTAGGGGACAAGGGTGGACAAAGGGAATTCCAGTGATAGGCCAGTTTATATTTCGGCGCAAATACAAAATACAAGTGATTGGTTATTTTAACATAGTTTTACAGGTCATTGGTGGGTTCATACTTTGGTTTTCTGGCGGGAGTGTGGATGACTGATGTAATTTTCCAGGAACTGGGGCCCGCCTTTTTACTGGTCTTAATGGTGGCCTCTCTTTGTCATGTTGAAACATTAAATTTTAATTCCACAGTCACTCTCTCATTTTTGGGATCTAGTTCTCTAGCCAGGATAACCCCTTTTTCCATCTACCTGTCAGAGTCTTTCCATGTTTTTTTTTTTTTTTTTCATTTATGTATAATGTTCAGTGTTTTTAATTGTACTATACAGGATGCGGTTCAAACCCACCAGCCACTCCTCGGAAGGAAGGTTGGGCAATCCTACTTCCGTAGTGATGCTGCCTCGGAAACCCAGGAGGGGTCCCTATGAGTCAGGTTTGACTCGACGGCACATAACAACAACAACAAATATACAGGATGAATAAGGAAAATTATGCTGACTCACCTATTCATATTTCCTGAAAGTAGAACCTTTCTTGGTTTTCTTTTTAAGTCTTCTTGTTCCCTAAAATATACTATAACCAAGAAAACTTAATTTTGCACAACAGCTTGGTATTCTCTGATTGTTTACAAAATTTAAATTTCTGTTCTTCTATGTTTCTGTTACATATTTTTAGGCCAGAGAACAATATCCAAAATAAAGGAAGCAAAAAAAAAAAATGAAATTAAAGTTAAGTTATATTTTCTTTATCAAGTATCAATATTATATTATTGATTACCCTTTCCACCCTACAAAGTAGCAGGCTTATTCTCTTTCTAGGTCTTCTGGTTTTAAATATTCTGGTACATGCATTGTTTTTTCTTAGTGTTTTTAGAAGTTTTGTGTATTAAAAAAAAAAAAAAAAACTCATGCAAACACTTTGTGCTTGACTACTAACCTAAAGGTTGGCTGTCTGAACCCACCAGCAGTGCTGCAGAGGAAAGGTCTGGCTATCTGCTTCTATCAAGATTAAGCTAAGAAAACCCTATGTAGCACAGTTCTACTCTGTCAATATGGGTTGACGTGAGTCAGAATAGACTCAATGGCAATGTTTTCTTGTTTTGTTTTTTACCTAACTCTACTCTTTATTTTTAAAAATAATTTCTCATTTGACACTACCCTTTATTTACTGTTTGTTATGCAATGTGTGTTTTATCGGGTGATTCTGTTAGTAGTAATGTAAAAATAATGTGAAGATGTGTTTTATAGTTATTTATTTATAAAGCATATTTATTCATGAAACATACTGACTATGATGTTAATAACCACGGTGTTGGCTCCAACTCATTAGTCCCTGTTTGTAACATAATGAAATGTTGCCTAGTTCTTCACCATCTTCATGACTGTATGCTGGATTTCATTGCTGTGGCTGTTGTACCAATCCATCTTTTTGAGGGTTTCTATCATTTTGGTTGACCCTCTACTTTATCAAACATGATGTCCTTTTCTTGTGATTGGTCTTTTCTTATGACAGGTCAGAAGTAAGTGAGCCAAAGCCTCATTATCCTCATTTCTAAAGACACTCCGTTTGTATTTCTTCTAAGACAGATTTGTTTGTTCTTTGGCCAGTCCATTGTACATTCAACATTCTTCACCAACACCACAACTCAAATGCATCAATACTTCTGTCTTCCTCACAGGAAAACAAAATGAAACAGAGATAGTCTTGGCTTTCATAGATTTTGCAGTAGAGTAGGAGAGAAGGATGTTAAACAAACAACACAATGAAATACACAGCAATTCTGCATTGTGGTGAATGGTATAAATGAATTAAAACTATAAAATCATGGAGAATAACAGGGAAAAAAAAAAAAACAGCCTAAGCTCTTCAAAAAAAAAGGCCATTGAATAAGCTAAAACATTTAAAAAGAACAAATTAATGACTGTTCTAAGCAAAGAAAAAAAAAAAAAAGGCAAGAGACTAAGTAGAACAAACATGCACAGATATGAGTGGTGTAGGGAATCTTCTCAACCATACTCTGAGATTCCTTTCCAGGGACCATTTTCAGTTTGGCTTTCTTCAGCTTTTCAAGGTGTTTCTGCCATCCACCATCTGCTCAGACAGAAGGTGGCCAGGCCTCGGGGAGTTTGGCCATGCCAATTGCCCTGATGCTGCAGAAACCTCTGGTCTCTAGCTGACTTCACCCATTCTATCTAAATTCAAAAATCCAAACACAATAACATTTTCTAGTTCAACTCTTCTGCAAAGCACAGTGCAAGGAAAGAAAGTAAATTGAAAAGATTATTTTGATAAAATAATTGCAGGCTGGGAATAGAATGCCAGCGTTCCAGTCCTTACTCTGACACTGCCTCTTCCATTTTTTTGCGTATATGGCCTTTTGGCTTTTCTTCAGAAACTACTTTTTTCTACCTAGGAGGCTCAGAATCTTAGAGCTGGGAAAGACTTTAAAGATTTGATAGTACTGTTCTCTTGGTAGCACAGCCAGATATACATCAATTTCTGGCATCTACATCCAGTGCTCTACTATACCTTACAGCTGTTTCATGTAATATCTGCCTTGTCTTAGCTCTCAGAAACTTAAACAAGAATAAATGCTAAACAATCAGTCTGCATAGATATGTAATTTATAAACATAATCTATACACATTTTTTAAAACACAAACATAAAGTAGTTCTATAAGTGCTTTCATTTCCTCAGAACAGTTATATATAACTAAAGCAATAGTAGTGTTACATAAAATGAAGCCAAATAAAGTTTTTCTACCTTGATGTATATTTCTGCCTCTGCTGAAGGCATCGATAGTTAAGTACTAATTGCCATGGGAAAATGAGACACACAGAGCATTTTCTTTTCCTGATAATGTTGAGCATGTTTTCAGAGAAGAATAAGATTTGACAAGAGGGAAAAGCATGAGAGAGATTTGTTTTTAAGTAATCCAAACACTAACTGTCAGCCTCAAAGGAAAATAATATACAAGACAGTAATAAAAATGAATGATGACTTAATCAGGACATTATTAGAAAGGGCCGTGAGAATTTTAAGTATAACACTTAAACATTTTTTCTCCTTCTTTTGAGAATCAAGGCTTAATCCATGACCAAGCATATGAATCTAGCAAGAATTTGGATAAATTTCATGTTTCTAAGATGTTCCCCAGCCACTCCTCGGAAGGAAGTTTGGGCAATCCTACTTCCGTAGTGATACTGCCTCGGAAACCCAAGGAGGGGTCGCTATGAGTCGGGGCCGACTCGATGGCAAACAACAACAACAACAACAAAGATATTCCCACTTATTTTCTACTTTGGCCAGAACTGATTCTAGAAAAATTTAAGAAAACATACTTTGTTCTTTAGCTCCAGTGATAACACTCCATTCTTCTCAGTTGCTTAGTGAGCTCTGATACAAATTCCAAGTGGATTACACACCAACTGTCCAAAAATTGAAAAAATTAAACGTTTAGCAGGAAATTGAGGGGGTTATAGGTTTAAATGGGAGCTCTAAGGAACTCTGGTACCATAGTGCCTAAGGCACTTGACTGCTAACCAGAAGGTTGGCGGTTCCAACCCACCAGCCACTCCTCCAGAAGGAAGGTTGGGCAATCCTACTTCTGTAGTGTTACTGCCGCGGAAACCCAAGGAGGGGTCGCTATGAGTCAGGGCTGACTCGACGGCACACAACAACAACAACAACAGCAGCACAGTACTTAAGACAACTGACTGCTAAACAGAAGGTTGGTGGTTCAAACCTACCAGCCACTCTGCTGAAGGAAGACTGGGCAATCTACTTCCATAATGATTTACTGCCTAAGAAACCCAGTGTGGGCCTCTATGAGCCAGAACTGACTCAATGGCAGTGGGTTTGGCTTTCTTTTTTTCAGGTTTAAATTCTAAGAATGGGAGATAGTTTTAACCACAATAAGAAACCCAAATTTAATCAAACAATCTCAATCTCTCTCTCTGTCTCTGTCTCTCTCTCTCTTTCTTTCTTTTTCCCACAAACCAACATTCCAAACTATGTTCCATTTAAAGTTAAAGATGTGTCTCAGAAAAAAGAAAAAGGATTCCTTGTTAATTTAAATTTGAGAAATGGTGAGTTAAGTAAAACTACACATGCATATTTCTCCAGGATTATTTTTTCAGAAATTTTAAAAGAATTAACTGAATTTCCCACACTTATTTGACCAAAGAACACCTTTAAGCATCAAGAGGGATCCTGGTGTTCCTTGAAACATAACTTAGGAACCAAGTCCCTAGACACTGTAGTCAAGCTAAATTGTCAAAGCACTGTTCATAGAATTCTTGTTTGAAACAAATAAAGAAAAAAGTTATTAATTTCATTTCTCTTTTCACATCACAAGCATGTTTCATTGGATATTCTTCTCTGATATATTCTGCCTCTTAGGGTGAATAGCTTTGTACTCTTAAAACTTTCAGAAACAAGAACCACCTATCCTTTTACCCTCATCTGCTTCAAAACTGGTGTCCTACAACGTGATTATCAATGTAGCTTCTCATAGACAAAAGTAAACACCAGGGACCTGATCCTAAAAGTAAACACAAGGGACTTTATCCTAATACTCTTCCCTGTGTTGTTCTTATTTTAAAAACTCATAAATCTTATTATTGGACTCTCATACACTGTTGGTGAGACTTTAAAGATACATCCATTGTGTAAAGCAGTATGGCAATTGCTTAAAAAGTTGGAATTAGAAATACCATCTGACCCAGCAATTCCACTACTAGGTATATATCCTAAAGAAGTGAGAGCCAGGACAAGAACAGTTATCTACACACCCATGTTCATCACAGCACTATTTACAATAGCAAAAAGATGGAAACTAGGTGCCCATCAACAGAAGAATCGATAACTAAACTATGGTATATACGCACAATGGAATACTATGCAACCCTTCAGAATAAAGCAGAATCTGCAAAACACCACATAATGTGGATGAACTTGGAGGACACTATGCTGAGTAAAATAAGTCAATCACAGAAGGACAAACATTGTATTAATCTGTTATTGTAAAAAGACAAAGAAAAGTTTATATATGGAAAGAAATTTTCTTTGTTGGTTACCAGCGGTGGGAAGAGAGGGGAAGGAACACGGCTAGATAAGTAGAGATAAGTACTGATTTGGGAACAAGGAAGAGCAAAGTACCAAATGTGATTTATCAACACAGTGGCATTAAGGAAGAGGAAGACAAAGAAAGGTGCATGGGAGGTACAGACAACGAAGATGAACCCTTTTGCACATACAGTACTGCATTGTCAGTGATGGCAAGCATTAATCTATGGGTGCATGGATGGGTGGACAAGCTGAACTATTTGCTATGTCTGTGCAGGGGAGAATGTACCATGATCATGTATAGGGTTGGCAGACAATGTTTCTACAAGTGTATTTTGTATGTTGTGTAAGAATTTCTAAGTATATAGTTGACCTGACAAGGAATAAGTTTGTAGTCACTTCTTGGCCACAGCTAGCTACCCAGAGGGAACAAGTAGTTGGACCTGCAGGTTCAGGACCATAGTCACAGGGGACATCAAGCTCAACTGGTGTAACATATTACACAAAATCTTTGTTCCACATCCTACTTTGGAGATTAATGACTGGGATCTTAAAAGCTTGCAAGCACCTATCTAGATGCAATGATGGGTTTCTCCTCATCCAGAACAAAAAAGAAAGAAGAAAAGCAAAGGCACATGGAAACAATTAGTCTAAGGAACTAGTATGCCATGTGATCCTCAGCATATGCAACTATGAGACCAGAAGAACCAGATGGTGCCTGGCTACCACTTTCAACCACATGGAGGGGAGTATATGTAGGATATCGTGGATAGAGTGGGAGGACAATGTGGAACTAAACTCAAAATCATAAAAAAGGAGGAGGACCAATTTGCTGGTCTAATAGAGCCTGGTGGAACCCCTGAGACTATGGCCCCTAACTTCTCTTCAGGTCTGGAATTGAACCCACTCCTATGGCTTCCAGCTAAACAAAAGACAGGCATATAAGCTGAACATTTACATTAGTTAGATACACTCCTTGGAGAGATTAATCATGGGAGAATAGAAGGACTGTGTGTGCACAAGGAGACTGCTTGGGAGGCAAGAATGCATGGGAGGGAAGGACACAAGGAGGAGGTGGCTATGGGGAGGAAGTGGGAGGAGAGCTGTTGCACTGTAGGAGATTACAGTCAATGTCATGAGACAAAGTATATGTGAACTGCTGTATGGAAGATGAATTTGCTCTGTAAACTTTCACCCAAATCACAACAAAACTTATATATATATCTATATCTATCTATCTATCTATATATCTATATATAGATAGATAGATATATCTTTTCTTAGTTACAAATTTTAAAATATGCATATTATGGAAAATACACCAATGTATGAGAAGATAATTAAAATAATCTAATTTGGTAGTGTATAAAATTATCTTTCAGTTTATGCAAAGGAATACTTTCTTGAGAACATACAAAAGGAATGAAAGAGAACATACAAAAGGAATGAAAGAGAACAGTAGCAGTGGTAGTGTATGGATTTGCTGTACTAGATATTAGTTTTAAAACTATTAATACAATCAATGTAGATTGCATATGAATGATCATATAGATTATTGGAACCAAACAGAAAATACAAAAATGTTATTGCTGTTATTAGGTGCCATCAAGCTAGCTCCAACTCATAGCAACTTTATGTACAACAGAATGAGACACTGCCCAGTCCTGCACCTTCCTCACAATCCCTGTCATGCTTGAGCTCATCACTGCAGCCACCGTGTCAATCCATCTCCTTGAGAGTCTTCCCCTTTCACACTAACCCTCTACTTTACCAAACATGATATTCTCCTCCAGAGAATGGTCCCTTCTGATGAGTTGACCAATGTAGATGGGACAAAGTAGAAAACAAACAATTTAATATTTAACAAATGGATATTTTAATTCAGTGGAAAATAATGATTTTTTTAAAAATAAATGGTCTGTGAAAAACATCTTTGAATTTAAAAAAATAATACTGCATCCCCTTTTTCATACAATATACAAATACAAATTCCAAGTGGATTACATACTTATTTTTTTTTAAAAAAGGGACACAATGAAACCATTAGTAGAAAATTTAGGGGATTATAGGTTTATAATCTAAAAATGGTAGATAATTTTAACCACAATGAGAAATCTAAATCTAATAAGAACTAAGAATTTGAATATATAAAAATATAAAATCTTGGATGCAAAATAAAAAAAAACAGTAAACAAATAGTTTTGAAAAAAATTATGATGAAAATGAAAAACTAAGTCTTCATATTTGTAACATACAGAGGTCCAAGATATTACAAGAAAAACACAAACAATTCTTTAGAAAATTGGCAAAAGTAGGAAAAGAAAATTCATAGACCAGAAAATTATTATGCCAGGATTCAAAATAGGTAATTTCATCTTCAAGCAAAAATAAAATATGATTTTATGCCCCTAAGACTAACAAATATTAAAAAGAAAAATCTTTGCTGACAAAGATATGAGAAGAAAATAAAAATTGTTACCATCTTTAAGAAATGATGAAAGAAATCTGGCAAGAACAATTAAAACTAAAAATACTCATATAGTTTCACACAGACTTCTCACTGTTGATAGCATTTTCATATTAAACAAACAATTTAATATTTCATATTTAATATTTCATATTGTTTAATATGAAACTGAAAGAAATTTCAATGCATATGATGCATACACATAGATGCTTATTACAGAATTATTTGTACTAGCAAAATAATGGAAACAGGAGTTTTGCTCTAACTAGGAATACAAGGAGGCTCTGGTGGTGTAGTGCCTAAGGCAGCTGACTACTAACTAGAAGGCTGCCAGTTCAAACCCACTAGCCACTCCTCAGAAGGAATGTTGGGCAATCTACTTCCATAGTGATATCACCTTGGAAACCCAAGGAAGGGTTGCTATGAGTCAGAGCAAAGCTGGAAACAGTATTTTTCCCATGGCAATAATGAGAAAAACCTACACAACCTAAAAAATCATAACTTCTCTCAAGCCCATCAGAACAGCCTGAACAGCCAAGATAGAAAGAGAAACAAAATATTCAAACTGGCTTACTTGTGGTCAAATATAGGAGGAGGAGGAGCTGGTCATCATATAAGCAGACAAGAAACCAACTAAAGCTTTAATAAATTGCTGAAGCCTGAGTGTATGACAACATAATATTATGGAATGTATAGAAGAGAAAATTGCATTCCCTTGCAGGCTCTTTTCCATAGCATATCATAGGGTGCTCACAAAAGATAGGTCATGACAGGGGAACAGAAAGACAGCTCTCTGCCAGCTTTTGAGTGCAAATGTGCAGGAAAGGATCACTTGCCACTTTGAAAAAGGTACAATACTTCGTCACCCTCTTCTACTTCCCCACTCTCTACCCCCATTCTTTCCCACAACACCCCCCCCACACACACACACACACATCAGATATTTTTCTCATTGAAAACAAAAGTCTAAAAGTTTAGGGAATGATAACAGCACTGTTTCAAGCAGGGTATAAAAGCTCCCATGGTAGCTGGTGAAAAGATAGAAAGAAATATATATATATTGCTGATGGAATACCAGAAAATATTACTGGAACCTAAGCACTGTCAATACCATTAGAGGTTACTTACCACTGGGTATCCCTTCCACACAAGACTTGTCACAGATAAAAGGAAGACTATGGCTTCCATGGACAGGAGAGAGGTTGAAAAACCCCCACCCATGAAGCTCAGACACACATATCCTACCTAAGACTAGGGCCGGACTATGAAACCTCTACTAGCTGGTCAAAGCATCAAGTTATAAAAAACATGGAGACAGACCTCCCTCTGTGTGTGTGTTGATATGAAACCAAAACCAAACCGAACTCACTGCCATCAACTTGTTTCCAACATATAGCGACCCCCATTGAGTTTCTGAAGCCGTATATCTTTACAGAAGTACAACGTTCTGTCTTCTTTCCATGGGAAGAGGATTATAAAGTAAGAGTGGAGTTCAGACACTAAAAAAAGCCCTATGACACCCTGTCATAGTTGGAGCTGTGTGTCAATTTGGCTGGACCACAATTCTGTGTGGTTTAAACTGTTGTGATGTGGTTATTCCCATAATGGGATCAGACGATTATATCTGAGCAGGCAATCTGTTGAAAGGGAGTTTCCTTAGGGGTGTGGCCTGCTTCCAGGATATCCAAGGACATCTGGGAAAAAGAGACATTCTTCTGTGGATCGGGATTCTGTTGTGCTGCCTACAACTGTCCATGAGTGAACAGTCCACCATTTGGCCTGGAAATTTTGAATTCGTCATTCATTGGAGTCAATAGCTGGTGTACTGCCTGCCAGCCTTGAGCTCCAAAGCCCCTGCAGTTTCAAGAGTCAGGAAAAGCCTCCAGCTTGACATTTGATTCAAGAACTTTGAACTTGCCAGCTTCTATAAGTGTGTGAGCCATTTTCCTGAGATAAATATTTATATGTATACATATATATATATAAGCTTTACTGGTTTTGTTTCTCTAGAGAACCCAATCTAACACATTTGGTACTGGGAGTGGTTCTAGAGAGACAAAATCATAAGGATGGGCTTCCTAAATTGGTTCTCCAGTTCGATTAATTTTGAAGACACTAATGATCCTGCATCTGTTAGTAAAGAGGGTCCTGCTAATCTGTGGCATGAGGTGGCAACATTAATACACAAAATAGCACCACCAATAGATCAAGTATTTGTGAGAAGTGAAACTCTGGGTGATCGGATATTTGATACTTTTCTGCTGTTTTGTCAGCATGAGGAGTAAAAGGAAGCTGGTTGGTTGCTCCTACTTACACTAGACAAAGTGGTGAAAGAGCGAGATGAGCTCAGAGCTGCAGTGTCATAGGTTAAGCGCCACCTAAAAGACCTCAGTGCTTTCAATTGTGCTCTGAAAGAATGCCTTATATCTTCTAGTAACAGGGCCGATATTGCTGAAAACCAAACCCAGAGTCTTATTGTAAGGGTGGCTGAATTACAATGCCAATTAAATTGCCAATCCAGAACGGTGTCTGACATTAAAGTGAGGGTATTTTTTGGGAAAAAAAAAATGGCATTCTGAAACCTAGAATGGGGACATATTGACAGATAATCAGGAAGATCAGGATATGGAGCCTGTAAATCCTGTTGAATCCCTCCCATCTGACGGGATTACTGTAAAACCATTATCCCCTCCCCCTCAGTTTGATGGGACTAGCCAAACTGGCCCTGCTAGGTCATTGCCTGATCCAGAGGCCATGGAAGACATTCCTGAATGCTTTCAGGAACTGCCTCAACCACCCATTGTTGCTGCTAGACCTATAACTAAAGTTAAGTCCAAGAGAGCCCCAAAAGGTGAAATAGAAAGTGTGACTGAGAAGGTGGTATGCTATACCCAAAAAGACCTATTTAATTTTGCTAACATGTACAGACAGAAACCTGGAGAATATGTATGGGAATGGCTACTGAGAGTGTGGGATAATGGTGCAAGGAATGTAAGATTGGATCAATCTGAATTTATTGATTTAGGCCCACTAAGTACTGATTCTTCATTCAGTGTTTCAATTCGAGAGGTTAGGAAAGGATCTAATAGTTTATTTGGTTGGCTTACTGAGACATGGATTATGCGATGGCCTACCTTAAGTCAAGTTGAAGTACCAGACCTGCCTTGGTTTAATGTAGAAGAAGGTATCCAGAGGCTTAGGGAAATTGGCCTGTTAGAATGGATTTATCAGTTTAGACCCCTAGAGCCAGGAATGGAGAGTCCAGAAGACATGCCTTGCACCAGTACGGTGAGGAATTAATTTGTGAAGGGAGCTCCAGCATCCTTGAAGACTGCTGTAATAGCTATTTTATGCAAATCTGATTTGACAGTGGGAACTGCTCTAATTGAACTAAGACACTTAACTACGATGGGGCTGATTGGACCCCATGGTAGTAGGGGCCAAGTGGCAGCAGTTAATCAACAAAGGCAAGGTGGCCGTGGTTACCATAATGGATAGCAGAGTTGGAACACTAATCAGAATAGTCTGAAACATGTGGAATTATGGCATTGGCTACTTGCTCATGGTGTTCCTCGTAGTGAAATACATGGCAAGCCTATGAAATATTTACTTGATCTGTATAGACAGTAGAATTCTAGGTCACATGAATAGCAACCTAGATTGAATCACTAGAATACAGAGTCATGACCCCTCAATCAATTCCCAGACTTAAGTCAGTTTACCCACAACCCCTTGAATGAAGGGGAGGCCTGGTCCCTTTGAGGAAGGACCCCACTACATTGCCAAAAATCTATAATGTCAGTCTTTCTCCTAGCCTTCCCCAAAGTGATCTGAGGCCTTTTCGAGAGTGACTGTTCATTGGGGAAAAGGAAATAATCAGACTTTTCGGGGATTACTGGACACTGGCTCTGAATTGACACTAATTCCAGGAGACCCAAAGCATCGTTGTGACTCACCAGTCAGAGTGGGGGCATATGAAGGTCAAGTTATTGATGGAGTTTTAGCTAAGTTGCATCTCACAGTGGTTCCAGTGGGTCCCTGAACCCATCCTGTAGTGATTTCCCCAGTGCCAGAATGCATAATTGGAATAGATATACTCAGCAATTGGCAGAATTCCCACATTGTCTCACTGACATGTGGAGTAAGGGCTTTTATGGTAGGAAAGGCCAAGTGGAAGCCATTAGAACTGCCTTTACCTACAAAAATAGTAAATCAAAAGCAGTCCCGCATCCCTGGAGTGGTTGCAGAGATTACTGCCACCATCAAGGACTTGAAGGATACAGAGGTGGTGATTCCCACCACATCCCCATTTAATTCACCTATTTGGCCTGTGCAAAAAACAGATGGATCTTGGAGAATGACAGTAGATTATTGTAACCTTAATCAGGTGGTGACTCCAATTACAGCTGCTGTTCCTGATGTGGTTTCATGGCTTGAACAAATTAGTACATCTCCTGGTACTTGATATGCAGCTACTGATTTGGACAATGTCTTTTTCTTGATACCAATTTCAAAAGGCCATCAGAAGCAGTTTGCCTTCAGTTGGCAAGGTCAACAGTATACTTTTACAGTCCTTCCTCAGGGGTATATCTACTCCCCAGCACTATGTCATAGTCTGTAGGGTTCTTGATTGCCTTTCCCTTCCACAAGACATCACACTGGTCCATTATATTGATGAAATTATCCTGATTGGACCTAGTTAAGAAGAAGTATCGATGACTCTAGACTTATTGGTGAGACATATGCATACTGTTGTTGTTGTTGTTATTTGCCATAGAGTCGTCCCCGACTCCTAGAGACCCCTCCTTGGGTTTCCGAGGCAGTTATCACTATGGAAGTAGGATTGCCCAACCTTCCTCCATATGCATACTAGAGCTTGGGAAATTAACCCAACAAAAATTCAGGCACTTCCCCCTCAGTGCAATTTCAAGAGATCCAATGTTGTGGGGCATGTAGAGATATTCCTACTAAAGTGAAGTGTAAATTATTGTATCTGGCTTCCCCCACAGCTAAAAAGGAGGCACAACGTCTGGTGGGCCTCTTTGGATTTTGGAGGCAACATATCCCTCATTTGGGTGTGTTGTTGCAGCCTATTTATCAAGTTACTCAGAAAGCTGCTAGTTTTGAGTGGGCCCAGAGCAACAGAAGGCTCTGCAACAGGTTCAGGCTGCCGTGCAGGCTAATCTGCCACTTGGGCCATATGATCTGGCTGATCCATTGGTGCTTGAAGTGTCTGTAGTAGTAGATAGAGATACTGTTTGGAGCCTTTGACAGGTCCCTATTTGTGAATTGCAATGCAGACCACTGGGGTTTTGGAGCAAAGCCCTGCCATCCTCTGCAGATAACTACTCACCTTTTGAGAAACAGCTTTAGGCTTGTTACTGGGCTTTAGTAGAGCTGAGTGCCTAACCATGGGCCACCAAGTCATCATGAGGCCTGAGCTACCCATCATGAACTGGGTGTTGTCTGACCCACAGAGTCATAAATTTGGACGTGCACAGCAACACTCCATCATTAAATGGAAGTGGTATATAAGAGATCAGGCTTGAGCAGGACCTGAAAGCACAAGTTAGTTTCATGAGGGAGTGGCCCAAATGCCTATGGTCTCCACTCCAGTCACACTACCTTCCCTGTCCCACTCTGCACCTCTGTCCTCGTAGGGAGTTCCTTATGAATAGTTGACTGAGGAAGAGAAAACTCATGCCTGGTTTACAGATGGTTCTGTGCAATATGCAGGCACCACTCAAAAGTGGACAGCAGTGGCACTGCAGCCCCTTTCTTGAACTTCCTTAAAGGAACAGTGGTGAAAATAAGTCCTCCCAATGGGCAAAACTTCGAGCTGTGCATATGGCTGTTCACTTTGCATGGAATAAGAAATGGCTAGATGTGTGATTATATACAGATTCATGAGCTGCAGCTAATGGCTTAGCTGGATGGTCTGGGACTTGGAAGGAGCATGATTGGAAGATTGGTGATAAGGATATATGGGGAAGAGGTATGTGGATAGATCTCTCTGAATGGGCCAATGGAGTAAAGGTATTTGTGTCTCATGTGAATGCCCACCCAAAGGTCACCTCAACAGAGGAGGACAATCAGGTGGACAGGATGACATGTTCAGTGGAAACCAGCCACCATTTTTCTCCAGCTACTCCTGTCATTGCTCAATGGGCTCATGAACAAAGTGCCCATGGTGGCAGGGATGGAGGTTATACATGAGCTCAGCAACATGGACTCCTGCTTACCAAGGCTGATTTGGCTACCGCCTATGCTGAGTGCTCAATCTGCCAACAGCAAAGACCAACACTGAGTCCATGATATGGAACCCTTCCTCACAGTGATCAGCCAGCAACCTGGTGGCAGGTTGATTACATTGGACCACTTCCATCATGGAAAGGACAGTACTTTGTTCTTACTGGAATAGATACTTACTCTGGATATAGATTTGCCTGCCCTGCACACAATGCTTCTGCTAAAACTACCATCCTTGGACTTATAGAATGCCTTATCCACTGTTATGGTATCCCACACAGCATTGCTTTGGGTCAAGAGACTCATTTCACAGCAAATGAAGTGTGGCAATGGGCTTATGCTCATGGAATTCACTGGTCTTACCATGTTCCCCATCATCCTGAAGCAGCTGGCTTGATAGAATGATGCAATGGTCTCTTAAAAGCACAAATACAGTGCCAGATAGGTGGCAATACCTTGAAGGGGTGGAGCAAAGTTCTCCAGGAGGCTGTGTATGCTCTAAACCAGAGTCCAATGTATCTTTCTGTTCCTCCAATAGCCAGAATTCACGGGTCCAGGAATCAAGGTATGGAAACAGGAGAGGTACCACTCACTATTATCCCTAGTGACCCAGTCAAAAAATTTTTGTTTCCTATCCCTGCTACCCTATGCTCTGAGGGTCTGGAGATTTTAGTCCCAAGGGGAAGAACACTCCCACCTGAAGACACAATACTGATTGCATTGAACTGGAAATTAAGAATGCCACCCAGCCATTTTGGCTTCCTCATGCCTCTGGATCAACAGACAAAGAAGGGCATTACTGTACTATCTAGTGTGATAGATCCTGATTACCAAG
>NW_006921611.1:823633-824168 GCF_000298275.1 Orycteropus afer afer
ATTAAAGTCAATGGAAAATTACAGCAACCCAATTCTGATATGATTGCTAATGACCCAGACCCTTCAGGAATGAAGGTTTGGGTCACCCCACCAGGAAAAGAACCAAGACCATCTGAGGTGCTTGCTGAGGGCAAGGGAAATACAGAGTGGGTGGTGGAAGAAGGTAGTTCTGAATATCAGCTACGACCATGTGACCAGCTGCAGAAATGAAGACTGTGATTGTTAAATTTTTTCATTGTATATGTGCATCAAATATTTTGTTTCCTTCTGTTATGAACTGTGAAATGTAAATAAGGTTAATGCATTTTGGTTGTACGTGTGTTAGCGTATCATGTTAGGTGCAAACATGACTTTATAATTTTCCTTATTTAAAGATTATATATGGTTAAGGAGATGTGTACAACTGCCAAGTTGACAAGGCATGGACTGTGATAGTTGGGGCTGTGTGTCAACTTGGCTGGACCACAATTCTGTGTGGTTTAAGCTGTTGTGATGTGGTTATTCCCATGATGGGATCAGATGATTATGTTTGAGC
>NW_006921611.1:825219-826438 GCF_000298275.1 Orycteropus afer afer
TAGAGAACCCAGTTTAAAACACACCTCAATGCTCTAAGCAAAAGGCAACAGCAGATTAATAACAGAAATTTTTGAGAGGTAACAGCTTTACCAAGGAGTTCTGGTGGCACAGTAGTTAAAACACTTGGCTGCTAACAAAAAGTTTAGCAGTTTGAACTCACCAGCCACTTTATGGAGAAAGATGTGGAAGTGTGCTTCCTTAAAGTTGTTCAGTCTTGGAAACTCTATAAGCAGTTATTTGTCATGTAAGGTTGTTATGAGTAAGAATCACTTTGTAAATGTTTTCTCCAATAATCTAGGCTGCCTTTTCATTTTCTTGACAGTGTCTTTTGAAGCACAAAAGTTTTTAATTTTGATGAAGCCCAATTTATCTATTTTTTTGTTATTGTTGTTGCTTGTGGTTTTGATGTTATATCTAAGAAACCACTATGACATGCATTGTTTGAAGATTTACCACTATATTTTATTCTGAGGGCTTTATAATTTTGTCTCCTACATTTAGGTCTTTATTCCAAATTATGTTAATTCTAGTGTACAGTTTGAATTATCAATCCAAATTGATTCTTTTGCCTGTGGATTTCCAGCTATCCTACCACCATTTGTTGAAAACAATGCTGAATTCTGGCATTGAATTTTCATAATATACTTGTCAAAAATAAGTTTACCTTAAACATGAGAGCTTATTTCTAGACTCTCAAGTTTATTTTAATGATCTATGTATCTATGCTTATGCTATTACTGCACTGTCTTTATTACTGTAACTATGTACTATCTTTTGAAATTAGAATTTTTGAGGCCTCTGTTCTTTTTCAAGATTGCTTTCACTATTCTGAATTTCTGAATTTTCATAGGAATTTTAAGGTCAGACTTCCAGTTCTACAAAGAAGCCAGTTGCACTTTTCATAGAGATCTCTTTGACTCTGCAGATGAACCTAGAGTATTGAAACCTTATCAAGATTGTCTTCCAACCCATGAACATGGAATATCTTGTAACCAAAAACTATGGAAGCCAGGAAACAATAGAT
The DNA here is from genome assembly GCF_000298275.1 of Orycteropus afer afer. Lineage (NCBI taxonomy): Eukaryota > Metazoa > Chordata > Mammalia > Tubulidentata > Orycteropodidae > Orycteropus > Orycteropus afer. Next base: position 826,245 of record NW_006921611.1, read on the forward strand.
TGACATCTTTAATGTACTGAACTGAAGGAAAAGAAAAAAAAAATGTTAATATGGAATTGTGTGCACTGTAAATATGTTTAAAAATAAAGTCTCTTCATAAGTAAAATCTGAAAGAATGCTAGACCGGTAGATAAGTGCTGTAAGAAATGATACCCAAAGTACTTCAACTATAAGAATTTCAAACTAGAAAAAAA
>NW_006921611.1:827318-834799 GCF_000298275.1 Orycteropus afer afer
GAGGCAGTATCACTATGGAAGTAGGTTGCCCCATCTTCCTTCTGAGGAGTGGCTGGTGGGTTTGAACTGCCAGCCTTCTGGTTAGCAGTCAAGTGCTTTAGGCACTATGCTACAGAGCTCCTAGTGATCAAGTAGATAATTGATAAATGTAGACAATTAATTAAGAATACTTAATAAATATGTATACATAAATATGCAGCACTTTAAAATACATGAAACAAAAACTGATAAAAACAGAAACTGACAAATCCACAATTACAAATGATAACATCTATAGTCCTCTGTCTGTAATCAATAGAAGAAATGAAAAATCAGTTATTATCTAGAAGACCTGAACAACACCCAGCCAATCTGACCTATTAAATATGATTTAAACACTCCAATAAAAAAATAAAATAATTCATAGTATTTCCAAGTATTAATTGAATATTAACCAGCCCATCATAATTAATGGTGAAAGAATGCATAATATCTGTTAATGGGGTGGGGGGAGGATTTCTGCTCTTATCTCTCCCATTCAACATCATACTAGATAGTCTAACCAATGAAAGAAAAGGAAAAGAAATAAAAGTCATACATCTTGTAAAGAGAAAAGTAAGACTATGTCTTTTCACAGATACAGACAATTGTATCCAGAAAAAACTAAGGAATTTTTTTTTTTTTTAATTTACTGGGATTAATGGGTAGCTCTGTTGGTAAAGTAAATAAGGCATTTGGCTACTAACCAAAAGGTTGGTAGTTCAAACCCACCAGCTGCTCTGCAGTAGGAAGATGAGGCAATAAACTTCTGTAAAGATTTCCAGCCTTAGAAACCCTTATGGGAGTTTCTGTGAGTTGGAAATGACTTGATGGCAGTGGAATGGGAAGTGCAAATGGTTAATCACATGACTACTAACTGAAAGGCTGGTGGTTTGAACTATCCCATAAGCACCACAAAAGATAGGCCTGGTAATCTGCTTCTGAAAGGTCATAGCCTTAAAAACACTACATGGAGTAGTTCTACTCTGCAAACACGAGGTCACTGTGAGCAGGAAGCAACTCGATAGCAACTGACAAGTAAGTTCAGGTGGATGCTAGTTCAATACCAACAAATCTATTTTGTTTACATACCTTAGTACTGAACAAATAAAAACTAAAACTTACAAAAACAGTACCATGTACAATAGCACCAGAAAAAAATTAATAATAATTAAGGCTGAATACCACAAAATATGTACAAGACTTGTGTACTGAAAGTTACAAAACATTAATGGATGAAATCAAAGTATTCTCATATAAATGAAGAGCTATAGTTTTCTGAGTTGGAAGACTCAATATAGATATTATTCTCATATATACCTATAGTTTCAATACAATTTTAATCAAAATCCCAGCAGGATTTTTTTTTAATAAACCCAGTTGCCATCAAGTTGATTCAAACTCATTGCAACCCCAGGTGTGTTAGAGTAGAACTGGCCATGATGGTTTCCAAATAAGCTCAAATTGGGTCCTACAAGAAGAACAGCAAACATGCACAAATATATATATGCATGTATGCATAGGTCTGACAAAGGGCACTTTCACATATGCATTTATATGTGCTGCAAATTCATCCATGAATATAGTAGAGCATACAGAGGGTAAAGTTATGAAAACTTCTTAGCCATAATGAAATACCTTGAGGCAATGAGTCATTGAGCTTCGGGGCTCTAGACCATAGTCCCGGGGAACACCAAGGTCAATTGGCATAATATAATCCACAAAGACAGTGTTGTGCATTCTGATTTGGTGAGTAGAAACTGGGTCTTAAAAGCTGGCAAAGAACCATCTAAGGGGCAAATACCGGACTCTCCTTGTACAAAGCGAAGCAAAGTGAAGAAAATAAAAAATGTATGGAAACAGTCCAAAGGACTAATGGACCACACAAACATCAGCATCCACACCCATGAGACCAAAAGAACCAGAGGGTTCCTGGCTACTACTGCAGACCCCTCTGAATAGGATCACAATAGAAGGTCCTGGAGAGAGTGAGAGAAAACTGTGGAACCAAACTCAAAATCAAAAAAAAAAAAAAAAAAAGACCAGGCATAATGGTCTGATGAAACATAGCAGAAGCCCAAGACTGGCCCTTAGTCACCTTTCAAACCTGAGAGTGTACTCACCCGTGTGAATCAACTTTCCAACAAACAATAGAAAAATCTATGAGGTGAACAATAACACCAGGGAACTATGCACTCCTTAGAACAATTAATCATATAAGAGCTGTTGTTGTTGTTGTTGTTATGTGCCGTCAAGTTGAACCTGACTTATAGCGACCCCTCCTTGGGTTTCTGAGGCAGTATCACTACAGAAGTAGATTGCCCCATCTTCCTTCCGAGGAATGGCTGGTGGGTTTGAACTGCCAGCCTTCTGGTTAGCAGTCAAGTGCCTTAGCCACTATGCTACCAGAGCTCCCATATAAGAGCAAAAGGGCAATATTTGCAGGAATAAAGCATAGAAGGCAGAAAGGAATAGGAAAGAGGGACTAATGAACACAGTAATGCAGGAAGCATGTGGGAAGAGTGCAGTTACATTGTGGGGATTGCAATCAATGTCACAAAAAAAAAAATGTGCTTGAAAAACCAATTTGCTCTGTAAATTTTTACCCAAATCACAATAAAGTTTAAAAAAAACACTATCAAATATAGAAATATGAAAATGTTTAAAATTATAAGAAATATTTCCAGAAATAATATTTCCAGTGCATCAGTCTATATGTCAAACCACATTATGCTGTATTATATATGGGATTTGAGCATCCTTGGAACCAATCCCCCACAAATATCAAGGGATTACTGTACCTTCCTTTTGAGTACTTGTGAAATTTTCACAAAAATTAACTATGTATTAGTCCATAAAGAAAACTTCAGTATAAGATCCAGAATTAAATAAAAACTTATCAACTATATTCATTGAGCACATTAGAGAATATTAACATCTAAAGCTAGATGTTAATAAGAGGGCCAGGAAAGAGTAAATTTTATCACTTCTCGCTATAAAACATTATTGGATTAAAGAGGAAAATAAAAATGGAGTTTGCAGAACATCCAGAAATAACAGTATATTATATATCAGATCATTTAAGATGAGACTACAGCAGTGCTTCAAGGAAAAATCATAGTCACAAATTTAAAAACAACTATTAATTGCTAAAATCAGGTAGGAGGAAATTAGTTGAATGAATAAATCAATCCAGGAACTGATTTTGGAGGAAGAGGTGTGGGAAAACATAAAACAACTTCAAGGATATTATTCTGAGTATGAAAAGCCATTGCATGATTTGATTTATCTAAACTATTGTCATCAAATAGATTCTGACTCAAGGTGACCTCCAAGGTTTCAGAGTAAGAGTGTGCTCCCTTGAGTTTTTCACTGCTTATTTTTCAGAAGCAGATTTCCCAGGCTTTCTTTCAAGCTCCTCTGGGTAAACTTGAGTCTCCAACATTTAAGGTAATGGCTGAGTATGTGTGATAACCTTTCTCACTACCCAGGAACTCCGTTTATATACCATGTTCAAAATCACAACATCATGGAGAGAAGAACAAAAAAATGCTGTCTTGATTCTGTATCTTGATTGTGATGGTGGTTATATGAATCTGTACGTAGAATAAAATTGCACAGAAGGGTTGTGTATGTGTGAGCATAAGTGCCTCTAGAGTTGGTGAAATCTAAGTTTTATGTCCAGTTAACAGATTTATACAATATCTATTTTCTGTTGGTGTTGTCATAGGCCATCTACTTGATTCCAACTCATAAGGAGCCTATTTACAACAGAACACAACACTGCCCAGTTCTGCACCATCCTCACATTCATTACTACATTTCAGTCCATGTTGTGCCACTATGTCATTTCATCTAATTTGAGGATCTTCCTCTGTTTTTGCTGACTCTCTACTTTATGAAGCATATATTCCAGGGCTGGTCCCTCCTGTCAACATATTCAAAATACAAGGACAATGTCTCACCATACTTGCTTCTAAGGAGCATTCTGTTGTTCCTCTTCCAAGACAGATTTGTTTGTTCTTCTCACAGTCCTTGATAAGTGCAATATTGTTCCCCAACACAGTAATTCATATGCATCAATTCTTCGATATTCCTTATTCATTGTCCAGCATTCACGTGCATATGAGGTGATAGAAAATACCATGACTTGTGTCAGAAGCACCTAAATTTTCAAAGTGACATCATTGCTTTTTTTAACACTTTAAAGACTTCTTTTACAGGGTATTTGTCTTGTGCAATACATCATTTGGCTTGTTGACTGATGCTTCTATGGGTATTGACTGTAGATCCAAGAATACTTGAATCCTTGACAACTTTAATCTTGTCTCCATTTTTCATGATGTTGCTTATTGGTCCAGTTGCTTTATATTGAGATATAAGCCATATTGAAGGCAGTAGTCTTTAATCTTCACCAGTAAATAGTTCAAGTCTTCTTCACTTTCACCAAGTAAGGTTGTGATATCTGTGTATTGTTTGTTGTTAATGAGTCTTCCTCCAATCCTGAGGCTGAATTCTTGTTCATACAGTCCAAAAACCAAAAACCAAACTCACTGCCATCGAGTCAAATCTGACTCATAGTGACTCCTCCTTGGATTTCCAAGGTGGTATTCCATGGAAGTAGATTGCCCAACCTTCCTTCTGAGGAGTGACTGGTGGGTTTGAACTGCCAGCCTTCTGGTGAGCAGTCAAATGCCTTAGGCACTGTGCCACCAGTGCTCCTTCACAGAGTTCAGTTTCTCAGATTATTTGCTCAGCATACAGATTTATTACGTATAGTGAAATGATACAACCCTAATGCACACCTTCCCTCATTTTACTTTATTTTTTATTTTATTTTTTATTGTGATTTGGGTGAAGATTTAGAGAGCAAATTCACTTTCCATACAGCAGTTCACATACACTTTGTCTCATGACATTGACCACAGTTTATCACAATGCAACAGCTCCCCTCCCACATCCTCCCCATAGTTACCTCTTCCCAGTGTCCATCCCTCCATACACTCCTGCCCTTCTTTCTTCCATGATTGTCTCCTTTTTTGGTATTTTCACACAAATTCTTCTGGTAGTTGGGGTTTAATCCACTTCTATATCCTTCCCTTCAAGGCTCAGGGGCCCAGGATTATCTTCTGTTCTGTGTCTTTGTTAACTGGTTTCCCTTTTCTTTGTTGAAAAGGGTCTGTGCAGGCTTTCTGCCTAGTCCACCATCTTACCAGAACTCCCCTTCCCTAATTTTAAACCATGTGGTACCCCCTTGTTCTGTTTGAAAGCCTGTCTCTATGTCTATGTTCAGGTTTCTGCATGAGCACCTTTAAGGGTTCTGGAATTTCCATTCACCACAACATTACTCATAATTTGTTGTGATCTATAAAATGAAATGTCTTTGCATAGACAACTAAACACAGGTAAAAAAAAAAATCCTTCCAGTATTTTTGGTTTTCAGCCAAGATCCATCTGACAACCATAATGGACTAATGTGGATGCCTTCATTCCATGTCCTCTTCTGAATCTGGCTTGAATTTCAGTTCCCTGCAACTGTTCTTGAATTATCTGGAAAAAAATTTTACTTGTGTGTGATATTAATGATGTGTTTCAATAATTTCCTTATTTTGTTTGAACTTTTTTGGGAATGTGAATAAATATGGATCTCTTCCAGCCAGTTGGCCAGCTAACTGCCTTAGCAATTTTCTTGATATAGACAAGTGAATGCTTCTTGCCTTGAATCTATGTGTTGAACCATCTCAGTTGGTAGCCCATCAATTCATGCAGCCTTGTTTTTCACCTATGCCTTCAGTACAGCTTGGATGTATTCCTTCTGTGCTAGCAATTCTTGATTACATGCTTCCTTCTGAAATGGTTGAATATTGACCAGTAATGTTTAGTACAGTGAGAGTTTTGGTGGTGTAGTGCCTAAGGCATTTGACTGCTAACCAGAAGGGTAGCACTTGAAACCCACCAGCCTCTCCTCAGAAACCCAAGGAGGGGTCACTATGAGTCAGAATCAACTTGAGGGCAGTTAGTTTGGTCTGTTTAGTACAGTGACTCTGTGTATTCTTTCCAGCTTCTCTTGATGCTTTGTGCATCAGTCTATATGTCAAACCACATGCTATAAAATCAGTTCCAACTCACAGAGACTCCCATTGGGTTTCCAAGGCTGTAAATCTTTACAGAAGTAGGGTGTCTCATTTTCTTCCCACAGAGAAGCTGGTGGGTTTGAACAGCTAACTTTCTAATTAGCAGCCAAATGTCTTCCCCACTATTCAATCAGAGCTCCTTTCAGTCAATATATTGGCTATAATATCCTTCGATATTGCAACACATAGCTTGAATTGATTTCTTCAGTTATTTCAGCTTGAGAAATGCCAACTGTATTCTTTGCTTTTGATTTTCTAACTCAAGATCTCTGCACATTATATTACAACATTTTTCTTTGTCTTCCTGAACCACCCTCTGAAATCTTCTGTTCAGCTCCTTTACTTCATCTTTCCTTCCATTTGCTTTAGCTTCTCTACATTCAAAAGCAAGTTTCAGTCTCTTCTGACATTTTGGTCTTTTCTTTCTTTCCTGTCTTTTTTATGACCTTTTTCTTTCTTTGTGTAGGATGTCCTTGATGCCATTCCACAACTTATCTGGTCTTTGGTAATTAGTGTTCAGTGTGTCAAATCTATTCTTGAAATGGTCTGTAAATTCAGGTGCATATACTGAAGGTCATACTTTAGTACTTGTAGTCTTATTTTAATTTTCTTCAGCTTCAACTTTAGCTTGCATATGAGCACTTGATCCATTGTCTCTTCTGTAGTCAGCCCCATACCTTGTTCTGACTACTGATATTGAACTTCTCCATCATCTCTTTCCAGAAATGTAGTAAATTTTGTTCCAATTTATTTAATAAGATTTATGTGTATGCTTATGTATTGTTTTTGTTGCTGAAGAAGGTTTTTATAATGAATAAGTTGTTGGCCATGCTATGAGATCTCCAGCATCGTTTCTGTCACCTAGACCATATTTTTCAACTATTGCTTTTTCTTTTTTTCCAATGTACACATTCTAATCACCAGTAATTATCAATGCATCTTTACTGTTTGATCAATTGCAGACTGAAGAATTTGTTAAACATCTTCAGTTTTTTCATCTTTTGCAATAGCAGTAGGTCCGTAGTTTGAATAATTTTTTACTTGACTTCCTTGTAGGCACATGGATATTATGTTATCACTAGCAGCATTGATTCCGACTCATAGCCACCTCATTGGGTTTCTGAGGTGGTAAATCTTTATGCAAGCAGATTGTCCAGTCTTCCTTCCACAGAGTTCCACAAAGAGGCTGGTGGATTTGAACTGCCAACCTTGTGGTCAGCAATCAAATGCCTTAGGCATTGTCCACCAGAACTCCATAACCTGGAAGCATTGTACTTCCAGGTAGACTTTGAAATGTTCTTTTTTGACCCTGAATGCCACAATTTATAT
>NW_006921611.1:834899-840444 GCF_000298275.1 Orycteropus afer afer
CCACTTACCTAAACTAAAACAGACTGGTGGAAAAGTTGAACAGGTCCATTACAAAAGAGGAAATTGACCAGGATATATATATATATAAATTACCATTAGGAGAAATTCATCAAAGAATACATGGAATTGTACTATTTTTGTGACTTCCCATTGTCCTATTATTATTTTTGGGAAAAAAAATAGTAAAGAATTATAAAACAAGAAAGAAACAAGGGAGGGAGGGAGGAAAGAAGAAAGAAAAAGATATTATGTAGCAGAAATACATAAATAAAGATTCAGGAAAGACCCACTTTCTAAGAGTGGTTTTTCAGTCTTAAGGACTGAATGAGATTGATAATTGGAAATATGAGTATAATTCCTGATTCAGCTTTGAAAGCTGTCGACTTTCTCTGTAGCAGAAGCTGCTCCCTTAATGAATGGTGCCTTCATTTCTCACCTGCACATTGAAATAGCCTTTCTCTCATCTCTGATTGTATCTTACGCTTCCCAATCATTTTTCACACAATAGCCAGAGTAACCTTTTTAAAATGTCAATTCTATCAGGTTACTGAAAAGTCTCTTTCTTTTATTATGATGCAAAAATCTAATTTTCTTGAATTATCTTCTATATCTTTATTTTTTTTTTCTTGTAAATCTCTCTTTAAATTTCCATTTTGTTTTAAGTAAGTTAAGTTGTTAAATGTACCTTTTTCAACATATTTATTTGTGATGCCAGCTTTACTACACAATAAATCAAACACACCATTACATATTCTTGAGATATTTATTCTGTTAAACTGATCTCTATGTTAATTTGTTGGCAGTTACCACACTATTTTCTTTTACTTTTTATTTTGTATTTATTCTGATTTATTGTAACTTTCAATAACCTGATGTATAAATTCTCCATAATTATTCTTAATTTTGAAAACTTTAATGTGATTCTCAGCTATTTCATTTTCATTATAGAGTTCTTTATCCCTTTGTGACATGTGGGACTTAAAATGTCTACTTTTCTGCCTCTGGGGTTTCATAGAAAGCTGCTATCCCACTTTCAGTGCATGCTGACATCTGGTGGGGACCTGTATAACTGCATGAATCTGAAGAAACAGGGCTTAACACCCCAACCTCAGCATGAGAGAACCCTCGGGACAAATATGTCCCACTAATTATACCAAAAATTCCTATTATTTAAAAAAATGTATTTTTAATTTCAATCAAACTGGGTTTCGTTACTGAACACACATGGTTTCAGCAAAAATTCAAAGCAGAGAATAATTTGGTCTGGAAAGTGGTATTTCTGTTTTGAGGTTTCATAAAGGACTTTTGAAAATTTCAATTCATTTGTATTTAAACCTACAAAGTAAGTTGCATCCTTAAAATATTCAGTTATCTTGTCTAAAGTAAAATGGGCTGACACCTGGACTAATTCCTGATCATTTCAATATGTATACACCAATATTTACACCAATGAAATTTAGAATACAGTGACCTCCCATTTACTTGACTTTCTCTCTTTCAATAACCTTATCTCCCTTCCTATCTTAGCCACTCACCTTCATAATCATATCCTTGACCTCAAACTACCAATAATTACATTTCTTCCATATTCCCATTTCCAAACATCCCAGGACCTAACCGTCACCTTTTATCATTCCAGCCTTCAGTACTTCAATTCCAAATGTCTTTAGATCTGTCTATCATACCATCTTCTTTACTTTTCCCTCACTTTCCTTTTATACATATATTAAATATATATATATATACACACACATATATATATAAATCCATGTGGATTTCCTTAGCTAGCTTAGGTACTATGTTCTCATTATTTCTAATAAATAATAAATATTATTAATTAAGAATTAGTTAACAATAAATGTTATTAATTAATTAACAGTAAAGTTTTTTTATAAATATTCTCTTGTGTAAATACATTCAACTCAGTCGTTCTTCTCACTACTCATCATATTCATCTGGAAAACCTTCACCTGAATTAAATCCAATTCTCATCCTTCTCACACCTGCACCATGCAATATAATATGTCTGGAGAAAAGCATATACTATGTTGATTATCTTCATTTTGAATTCATGATCACTATTCTTAAAGTATAGGAGCTCTGGTAGCATAGTGCCTAAGGCACTTGACTGCTAACAAGAAGGCTGGCAGTACAAACCCACCAGCCACTCCCTGGAAGGAATATGGGCCAATCTAATTCTGTAGTGATACTGCCTCAGAAACCCAAGGAGGAGTCACTATGAGTCAGGTCCATCTTGACAGCACATAACAACAACAACAACAACAATTCTCAAAGTGCCACCTAGCAATCCTAGTGTATTTCCCTAGTCCTTTCAATCTTCAAATCACCTACATGGTTATTTCATATGTTCTTTATAGTTTTCAACATATACTCCCCTTTCTCCTCACTTTCAACAAAATATATTTTTAATAAGAAAATAGAAACAATAACAAGAGGACTTCCATATGCTTCTTTCAGTACAATTTCCAATCTACTGGTATTTGTGCCCTTATACTCCACCTTCTATTTTGTTTCTATAGTTAAACTGTACATACTGCATTCTAAGACCAGCTCTTTTAAATGTAAACTAGATTCCATTCCCTCTTACCTACCCAAGGACATTGCTCCAGCAATTGTCCTCTGTTACTGACTCAATTGTGCTCAAAAAATATGTGTTGGAATCTTAAACTCTATACCTGAGTATGTAATCCTGTTTGGGAATATGATTTTCTTTGTTATGTTAATAAGGCCATATCATTGCAGGATGTGTTCTAACCTAATCACTTCTGAGTTAGGAAAAGAACAGATTAGGCAGAGGAGGAAGCACAAACCGGGGGAAGATAGACACCATGCGACAATCATCAAGGAGACAAGGAACACTGGGGCTACAGAAGTTGAAAGAAATAAGATCTTCCATCAAAGGTAAAACAGAATTTTCTCCTTTAGCTAAACCTAAACCCAAACTCACTGCAGCTGAGCCGATCCCAACACCTACCTGGCCCCTCCTTGGGTTTCCGAGGCAATATCTTTACGGAAGTAGATGGCCCAGGCTTCCCTCCGTGGAGTGGCTGGTGGGTTTGAACCACCACCTTCCTAGTTAGTAGTCAAATGCCTAAAATCACACTTCTAACTTCCTAAACCATGAGAAAATATATTTTTGTCATTAAATCTTCTCACTTGTGGTATTTCTCTTAAAGCAGCACTAGGAAATTAGGACATACTCTTGTCCTCCTGCATCACAAAATTTCCTTTCTTTATTAGTTCATTTCAATAAGTATACTAACATTTCTCCCATACTAAAAATAATAATAGTTCTATTGACCTAAAATCCTCTTTCACCAAACATCTCCTTTATCTGCTCCTATTTATGAAGCATATTGCCTAAGGCACTTGCCTGCTAACCAGAAAGCTGGTGGTTCAAACCAACCAACCACTCCTCAGAAGGAAGATGAAACAATCTACTTCCATAGTGATACTGCTTCAGAAACCCAGGAAGGGGTCGCTATGAGTCATGTCCGACTGGGCGGCACATAACAACAACAACATTTATGACAAAATTTCTTAAAACAATTGTCTGTAAAAGTGGACTCCAATTCTCCTTCCAAATTTCAGTTTTGAACTGTTGTTGCTAAGTGCTGTTGAGGCAGCTACAATGCATACTGATCCTATCTACAACAGAACATAACACTGCCCAGTCCTGTACCAGCCCCACGACACTTGATATACCTGAGCCCATTGTTGCCGCCACTGTGTCAATTCATCTCGTTGAGGGCCTTCCCCTTTTTCTTTGACTCTCCACTTTACCAAGCATGATATCCTTCCTCAGGGAAGGGTCCCTTTTGACAACATTACCATTTACAATAGCTACTAAGAAGACAAAATACATAAGAATAAATCTTACCAGAGACACAAAAGACCTATACAAAGAAAACTACCAAACACTACTACAGGAGACAAGGGCTCTAAATAAATGCAAGAACCTTCCTTGTTCATGGATGGGTAGACTGAATATTCTTTAAATGTCAATACTACCTAAAGCAATCTACACATTTGATGCAATCTCAATCCTCTACTCATTGCCGTCAAGGCGAATCCAAATCACAGGGATCCCTTCTTGGGTTTCTGAGGCAGTATCAGTATGGAAGTAGATTGCCCAATCTTCCTTCTGAGGAGTGGCTGGTGGGTTTGAACTGCCAGCCTTCTGATTAGCAGTCAATTGCTTTAGGCACTACACCACCAGAGTTTCTAATCCCAATTCAGATACCAACAAAATTTTTAAGGACATGGAAAAACCAATTATTAACTTCACTTGGAAAGGAAAGAGACCTCAGATAAGTAGAGCACTACTGAAGAAGAAGAACAAAGTGGGAGGTCTCACACTCTCAGATCTTAAAACCTACTATAAAGCCACAGTAGTCAAAACAGCGTGGTATTGGTACAATGATAGACAGATATATCAATGGAACAGGACCGAAAACCCAGAAATAGACCCATCCATCTGTGGACAGCTGATCTTTGACAAATGTCCAAAACCCATTAAATGGGGAAGATATAGCCTCTTCAACAAATGATGCTGGCAAAATTGGATATCCACTTGCAGCAAAATAAAACAAGACCCAGACATCACCCCATACACAAAAACAAACTCAAGTTGGATCACAGACTTGAATGTAAAACCCCAAACTATAAAATTCATCAAAGATAAAATAAGGGCAAATCTAGGAACCCTAATTTATTGTGTAAATAGACTATCAAACATAACCCAGAATGCACAGGAGTAAGAAGAGAAGTTAGATGACTGAGACCTTATAAAACTTAAATATGTATACACATTGAAAGACTTCATCAAAACAGTAAAAACAGAGCCTACAGATTGGGAGAAAATATTTGCTTATGACATATATGACAAAGGACTTATCTCCAAAATCTATAGAAAACTTCAACACCTCAACACCAAAAATATAAACAATTCAATGAAAAAATGTGCAAGAGACATGAACAGATACTTCACTAAAGACAATATACTGGCGGACAACAGACGTATGAAGAATTGCTCACAATCTTTACTCATTAGAGAGAGGCAAATCAAAACAACAATGAGATACCATCTTGCTCCAGCACTAGTAGCAAAGTTCAACAAGACAGAAAATAACAAATGCTGACAAGGTTGATACATCTCTTGGAGCAATCAACCACAGGGCACCAGAGGGGCAACATTCACAAGGAGGAAATGAAGGACACAGGAGTGCATCTAACTATGAGGTGCGTGGGAGGAGGGGCTACTGGGAAGGGAAGGGAGGATAGTGGGTTTGGGTTGGGGATGCTAGTTGGGGAGTGAAATCAGATGTATGTGAAATGTTGAATGTAAAACAAACACTGCTCTGCAAGTTTCCACTTAATGCATGAGAAGGAAGATGGGGCAATCTACTTCCGTAGTGATACTGCCTCAGAAACCCAAGGAGGGGTCACTATGAGTTGGGGCCAACTCAACGGCACATAACAACAACAACATACAGTTTGGGAATCACAACCTAAGGGCCATGAG
>NW_006921611.1:840544-842173 GCF_000298275.1 Orycteropus afer afer
TAAAACAGCGTATTAACTAAAAAAAAAAAAAAAAAAAGTCATTTATATACAAAGTCATGCTACAAAGTTCCTTTAGAAAATATAGTTTCCAACCTGTAAATGACAGCAGGCCTTTACAACATAGGAATACAGATTTCTAATTTCTGTGAAACATGTTCAACTGCACTTAGTATAATTATGTTAATGAATTATAAAAAACATTGCCATCAAGTTAATTCTAACATATGCTGAACCATGTTATTGGGTAGAACTGAGCTCCATAGGGTTTTCTTGTATGTATACTTTACATAAGGAACACTGGTGGCATAATTTAAAATAGATATATATAACCATCTTTCTAGTATTCTTTGTTTTCAGCCAAGATTCACCTAACATCAGCAATAATATCCTACATTCCACATCCTCTTCTGAATCCAGCTTGCATTGCATTTCTGGAAGTTTTCTGTCAATATACTGCTGTAACCATTTTTGAACTATCTTCAGCAAGATTTTACTTGTGTGTAATATTAATGATATTGTTGCATAATTTTTACCTTCTGTGGGATCACCTTTCTTTGGAATGCATATAAATATGGATCTCTTCCACTCAGTTGACCAGGTAGCTATCTTCCAAATTTCTTGGCATAGATGAGTGAGGGCCTCCAGTGTGGCATCCATTTGTTGAAGCATCTCAGTGGGTATTTGATCAATTCCTGGAGCCTTGTTCTCCAATTCCTTCAGTACAGCTTTGACTTCTTTCTTCAATACCATTGGTTCTTGATCATATGTCACCTCCTGAAATGGATGAACATCGACCAATTCATTGTGGTACAGTGACTCTGTGTATTCCTTTCATCTTTTTTTTGATGTTTCCTGTATCATTCAATATTTTACTCATAGAATATTTCAATATCAGAACTCAAGGCTTGAATTTTTGTCCTCAGTTCTTTCAGCTTGAAAAATCCCTACTGTGTTCTTCCCTTTTAGCTTTCTAACTCCAGGTCTTTGAACACTTCATTATAATAATTGATTTTGTCTGCTTGAGCTGCTCTTTGAAATCTTCTGTTCAGCTATTTTATCTTGTCATTTCTTCCATTTACTTTAGCTACTTTCTGTTCAAGAGCAAGTTTCAGAGTCTCTTCTGACATCCATTTTGGTTTTTTCTCTTTCCTGTCTTTTTAATTTTGCTTTCTTCATGGATGATGTTCTTGATGTCATCCCACAATTCTGGTTTTCAATCATTGGTGTGCAATGCATCAAATCTGTTCTTTAGATGGTCTCTAAATTCAGGAGGAATATAATCAAGGTCATATTTTGGCTCTTGTGGCTTTGTTTTAATTGTTTTCATCTTCAACTTGAACTTTCATAAGAACAGTTGATGGTCTGTTCCACAATCAGCTCCTGGCCTTGTTTGACTGAAGATATTGAGCTTCTCCATTGACTATTGCCACAGATGCAGTCAATCTGATTTCCTCTGTACACCATCTGAAGAAGTCCATGTGTAGAGTCAAAGTTCATGTTGTTAGAAAAATGGTATTGCAATGAATAAGTTGTTGGTCTTGAAAAATACTATCATGCAATCTCCAGTATTATTTCTATCACCAAAGCCATATTTTCTAACTACTGGTGATTCTTCTTCTTTTTTTTTTT
>NW_006921611.1:843608-857420 GCF_000298275.1 Orycteropus afer afer
GACATCTAGGTTGTTTCCAAGTTTTGGCTATTGTAAATAGTGCTGCGATGAACATCGGCGTGCATATATCTGTTCTTGTTATGGCTTGGTGATTCTTCTTTGTTTCCTACTTTTGAATTCCAATCACCAGTGATAATGAACACATCTTGATTGCATGTTTGGTCAATTTCAGACTTCAGAAATTAGTAAAAATCTTCAATTTCCTTGTCTTTAATAGTGCACACTGCCGTCTAGTCAGATCTGACTCATAGCGATCCCTTCTTGGGTTTCAAAAGCAGTATTACTACAGAAGTAGATTGCCCAACCCTCCTTCCAAGGAGGCTGGTTGGGTCTGAACTGCCAGCCTTCTGGTTATCAGTCAAATGCCTTAGGCACTACAACACCAGAGCTCCTAATAGTAGTAGGAGTATGGATATTATCTTATCACTGACAGCATTGTACTTCAAGATAGATCTTGCTGCATTCTTTGTGACAATGAATGTCACGTCATTCCTATTCAATTTATCATTTCCGGTGTAGTACATCATATGACTGATTCAAAATGGCCAAAACCAGTCCATTTCAGCTCACTAATGGCTAGGATATTGATCTCTATGTGGTCCATTTCATTTTGGACAACTTCTAATTTTCCTACATTCATACATCATGCATTCCATATTCCAATTCTTAATGGATATTTTCAGCTATTTCTTCTCATTTTGCATCATGCCACATCAGCAAATGGAGATCCAGAAAGATTAACTCCATCCACATCATTAAAGTGGTCTCTCCTCGGAGGAGGCAGCTAGCTCTTCCCCAGTCATATTTTGAGTGCCTGAGGGGCTCATCTTCTGGCACTATATTGGACAATGTTTCAGGACTACTCATAAAGTTTTCCAGTAATATGTCAGACAGTGTTTCGCTGCTATTCATAAGATTTTCACTGGCCAATTCTTTGAGAAATGGATGATCCCTTCCTTCATCTGAGTGTGTCTTAGTTCGGAAGCTCCACTGAAACCTATCCACCACAGATGACCCTGCTGGTATTTGAAATACCGGTGTCATAGCCTCCAGCATCATAGCAACATGCAAGCCACCACAGTACCACAAACTGACAGACAAGTGGTGGTATTTTGAATTAGTCCAATTATTCTTTAACACTAACCATTCCATCAAGAGAAGAGTTTTGTCAAAGCTACCAATTTCCTCCACATTATTGAATTTAATGATGTATCCCTATCTTAAGGAGCACTGGTGGTATAGTTCTTAAGTGTCTGGTTGCTAACTGAAAGGTGAGTGGTAGGAATCCACCAGCTTCTTTGCAGGAGAGATATGTGTCAATCTGCTCCCTTAAAGAGTACAGTCTTGGAAACCCTATGGTGGGGTTTTACTCTATCCTATAGTTATGCTGTAAGAAGCACTGGTGGCTAGTACTTAAGGAATTTGACTGCTAACCGGAAGGCTGGTGGTTCAAACTACAAGTTGCTCCCTCGAAGGATGAGCCTTTACTTCTGTAAAGTCTTTTACTTCTGAACAAGGCTTTACTTCTTTAAAGATTTACAACTTTGGAAACCTGATGGGGTCACTGTAATCAGAATCAGCTTGATACCTGTGGGTATAGTGTTGCTATGAGTCAGAACTGACTTCACAGCAGTGAGTTTGGGGTTATCCTTATCTTTCCACAATCTATCACCAGCATCTGACTCATTCATCACACCCTCAGCTTTACACATTCTTTTTTTCTTTAACTTGGCTTCCATTACAGAATAATTTCTCCTTTTTGTATGGATTGCTCCATTTTTGACTACTTTTTCTTGTTCCTCTTATCTTTCTTTAAGCCAGTTAAAGTAAGTCTCTCTCAAGTTCCCATCCTTGATACTTCTCACTAACTATGCTCATCCCTGGTAATCTCTTTCAGATTCATAGCTTGTTATTACACTTAAAACTCATTAATACAGAATACATTCTGACTCACCTATACAACAACCTATACAATAGAGTAAAACTGCCCTATAGGGTTTCCAAAGCTATAATCTTTACAGAAGCAGGCTGTTGTATCTCTCCTACTGAGTTACTAGTGGGTTCAAACCTCTGACCCTTTAGTTAGCAGCTCACCACTGAATCATTGCACCAACAGGGCTCCTTTTATTAAATTTAATCATATGGAATTGCTATTGTTTTAAATTGAAACATGGCCATATATTGTCAGTTTTACAGTTTAACCAATATTCCATCTACATGGTACAAACTTCCAGCACAGATGTCTCTTGTAAACCCTAGTCCATGTAGCCAAATGTCTATTCAGCTTATCCCTAGGATATCTAATAGATATTTTAACCCCAAAGGCCTGTTATTAAACTATTGCTCTTTTCTAAAATACTAATCCTTCTTCAGTTTTCCTTGTATCAATCAATTATATCTTATATCAATGCCATGCTTTCAGTTTTCCAAGCCAAAAATCTTTGAATCACCCTTTTTTTAAAAGCTTGTTTTACATTCAGCATTACATGTACATTTAGTTTCACTCCCCATTTACCATGTCCAACCCTAACCCAGTCTCCTCCCCTCCCTACCCTGTAACTCTCCCCCTGTGCCCCTCATATTTATGCCCTCCTTGTTCTCCTGAATTTCCTCAACCTGAATGTTGGTCCTCTGGTGCCCTGAGGTCCATTGCTCTAAGGCTCATTGGCTGATTGCTTCCAAATGCCTTTGTTTTTTGTTTTTATTATTATTATTATTTGTATTACGATAGAGTATGTGGGTATATCATCCTGGGTTGAGTGGTCTGCACATACATCTTGTTAACTATTGGTCTGAGAGTCAGCTCCTGGGGGTGCGTTTTATTCCAGGTGCAGAATGTATTCCAGGGCCATAGTATTGGGGGTCTCACCAGACTTCCTCTGACCAGTAATTCTGGTCATTACTGAGTTTTTGGATTTTGTTCCATATTTTTCCTCCCACTCTATCCAGGATCTCTAGTTTTGATCCTTTCCTGAGTGGTTGGCATTGGTAGCCAGGCACCTTCTAGTTCTTCTGGTCTCAAGGGCCATCGTGTCCTATGGCTGACTGCTTCCAAATATCTTTGTTTTTTGTTTTTATTTTTTGCATTCCTCCTTGCTTCCGGTGCTAAGAGACCATTAGCTGAATCTTAGATGGCTGCTTAAAAGTTTTTAAGACCCCAGTCGCACTATTCACCAACATAGGATGCAGAACAGGGCTTTTATGTATTTTGTTGTACCAAGTGACTCTGGGGTCCCCCAGTACTATGGTACTGAGCTGGTAGATCTATTGGATCTCTCTTCCATAGTGTCTGGTTGGTGGTCTGTGACAGATCGTTCTGTGTCTGTCTTCTGTTGTTTTTGTAATGATTGCAGGTATTTTATATCACAGTGTCTGTGCAAGATTAGCCTCAGTTGAATCAATCCTTGGTCTAGATTATACTCTTGTTCACTGACTGCCATCTGATCATCTCAGGTATTTATGTGTTTATCTGTAGCCTGGTGTTTGGTGTTAATGGTAATGCAGTATTGTGAATACAATGATTGGTATTAGCGTCTTTCGTGTATCTTTTATGTGCACAATTTGGTGTCTTCCCATATCTTAATGTTATCCTGGTGGTCATAGTTCTTTTCCCTATATCCCTTCCCTTACCCACATCAGCATGTGGGCACCAACTAGCCCAAAATTAATCCCTCCCCTTCCTTCCCTGTCCCAGTAACCTACAAAGTGAGTTCCCTTTCCCAAGCAAACCTTTCTCTGTCTTTTTACAGTAATGGACTAATACAATATTTGTCCTCCTGTGATTGATTTATTTCACTCAGCATAATGTCCTCCAGGTTCATCCACATTTTGAGATGATTTGCATATCCCTCGTTGTTCTTTAATGTAGCATATTATTCCATTGTGTGCATGTACCATAATTTGGTTATCCATTCATCCATTGATGGATATTTAGGTTGTTTCCATCTCTTTGCTATAGTGAATTGTGCTGCGATGAATATAGGTGTACATATGTCTGTCCGTACACTATCACATCTTTAGAATATATTCCCAGTAATAGAATTGCTGGGTCAAATGGTACTTCTATTTTCAGTTTTTTAAAGGAAACACCATACCGTTTGACACAATGGTTGCATTATTTTGAAATCCCACCATCAGTGCACAAGAATTCCAGAGTTTCAGTCTCTCTGCAACCTCGCCAGCATTTATTTTCTGACCTGTTCAACTTTGCTATTATTTCTGGGGTGAGATGACATCTCATTGTTGTGTTGATTTGCATCTCTCTCATGATTAATGATTGTGAGCAATTTCTCATGGGTTTGTTGGCTGCCTATATTTTCTTTGGTGAAGTGTCTGTTCAAGTCTTTTGCCCATTTGTGAATTGGGTTATTTGTTTTTGTGGTGTTTAGGTGTTGGAGCTTTCTATAGATTTTGGAGATAAGTCCTTTATCAGACATGTCATAGGCAAATATTTTCTCCCAACCTGTAGGTTCTCTTTCTACTCTTTTGATGAAGTCTTTCGATGTGCACAAGAATTTAATTTTTAAAAGGTCCCAGTCATCTATCTTCTCTTCTGTCTCCTGAGCATTCTAGGTTATGTTTGATAGTCTATTTATGCCATAAATTAGGGCTCCCAGATTTGCCCCTATTTTATCTTTAATGAATTTTATAGTTTGGGGTTTCACATTTAAGTCTTTGATCAAGCTTGAGTTTGTTTTTGTGTATGAGGTGAGGAGGTATGGGTCCTGTTTCATTTTTCTGCAGGTGGATATCCAGTTTTGCCAGCACCATTTGTTAAAGAGGCTGTCTCTTCCCCATTTAATGGGTTTTGGACCTTTATCAAAGATCAATTGTCCATAGATGGATGGGTCTATAGCTGAACTTTCGATTCTGTTCCATTGGTCTATCTGTCTATCATTGTACCAATAACATGATGTTTGACTACTGTGGCTATATAGTCGTTCTTAAGATCCGGGAGTGTGAGACCACCCACTTTGTTTTTCTTCTTCAGAAGTGCTCTGTTTATCCAAGGTCTTTCTTTTCCATATGAAATTAGTAATTGTTTTTTTCATGTCCTTAAAAAATGTTGTTGGAATCTGGATCGGGATTGCAATAAATGTGTAAATTGCTTTATGTAGTATTGACATTTTCACAATATTCAGTCTACCTATCCATGAACAAAGTAGATTCTTCCATTTATGTAGTGCTCTTATTGTCTTTGTAGCAGTGTTTTATTTGAAATGTTTTCTTTGTATATGTCTTGTGTGTCTCTGGTGAGGTTTATTCCTAAATATTTTAACTTTTTAGTAGCTATTGCAAATGGTATTGTTTCCCTCATTTCTTTATCAGAGGAATCTTTGTCAGTGTAGAGGAATCCAACTGATTTTTGTACTTTGGCCTTTTATCCTGCCATTTTGCTGAACTCTATTAGTTCCAGTAGTTTTTTTTTATAAAGTCCCTTGGGTTTTCTATGTACAGGATCATATCATCTGCAAATAGAGATAGTTTTAGTTCCTCTTTGCCAATTTTTATGCCTTTTATTTCTCTTTCTTGCCTTATTGCCCTGGCCAGGACTTCCAATACAATGTTAAATAGAAGTGGTGATAGAGGTCATCCCTGTCTGGTTCATATTCGTAAGGGGAATGCCTTGAGACTTTCTCCATCAATAATGATGTTGGCCATTGGCTTTGCATATATACCCTTTATTATGTTGAGAAATTTCTCTTCTATCCCTATTTTGCTGAGAGTTCTGAACAGGAATGGATGTTGAATTTTATCAAATGCCTTTTCTGCATGGGTTGATATAATTGTATGGTTCTTTTCATTAGTTTTATTAAAGTGGTGGATTACATTGATTGATTTTCTGATGTTGAACCACCCTTGCAAACCTTGTATGAATCCCACTTGCTCCGGGTGTATTAATTTTTTGATATGTTGTTTTTTTCTCATGTTATCCCATGTAATTCTTAGGTTCTCTTTGTTTCTCTTAAATCTTTGCTCTGAAACACTCTTTGAATCACCCTTCCCTCCACTTTAGCTCTTATATCCTATATATAAGCTGTCAAAAAAAAAAAAAAAAAAAAAGCCTCTGTTTGGTTACTTTCAAAATTTATCCAGAATCCAACCAACTTCTCACTTCCCCACCTGTTCTCATTGTGATCTGAGACCCTGTCTTCTCTCTCCTAGGTTACTGCAGTTATCACCAAGTCTCCTTGCTCCTAACTTTACTTTTTATAGCCAATAGCACAATCAGAGTCATTCTTTTAGAACATAAGTCAAAGTATTTCTCTTTCCTTCACAAAACCCCCAGTGGCTTCCCAGTACACTCAGATTAATAGCCAAATTCATTTCAGTGACTTTGAGGGTCCTAAATAATCTAGCTTCTTCTGACTTCATCTTTGCACGCTATTCTCCCTCTCTTATGGTGCTTCCTGCACTTAACCCAAGCCATTGTATTTTCAATCACCTCATATGCATGTGTAAGCTGGATAATGAATAGGGAAGACCAAAGAAGATTTGATCCCTTTGAATTGTGGTGTTGGCAAAGAATACTGAAAATACCATGGACTATCAGTAGAACAACAAAAAAAAACCTGTCCTGTATGAAGTGCAGCCAGAATATTCCTTGAAAGTGAGAAAGGCCAGACTTTGTCTTACTTGCTTTGGTCATATTGTCAGAAGGGACCATTCCCTAGAATAGGCTGTTATTCTTGGTAAAGTAGAGGGTCAATGAAGAAAGCAAAGACCCTCAATGAGATGGATTGACACAGTGGATGCAACAATGGCCTCAAGCAAAGCAAGGATTGTGAGGATGGCACAGGCCTGGGCAGTTTTTGTTCTGTTATACGTACATAGGGTCGCTCTGAGTTGGAGCCAAGTCCACAGCATCTAACAATAGCAACAAAAACACAGTGCTTCAGCCTTAATGTTTCTTTGATCTGGAATACTCTTTTCTCTGTCATCCATGTGGTGAACTCCCTCTCCAACCTTAAATCTTTTCTCAAATGTCATGTTTTCAGTGAGGCCTACTTGAGCAACCAGCTCTCCACCAGCCTCTCTGATGCACTCTTAAACTCTGAAATCCTGCTGATTTTTTTTTTCATTATTGCATAACTCTTATCTATTTCTTGTACATTACACAACTTGGTTTTCATATTTATAACTTATTTTTAAATGTACCTTTACAAAAATACAAATTTTGAAACAATCTGCTTTGTTTATTGATTTTATTGTTGTTGTTAGTTGAAAAGGAGTCAGCTCAGATTCATGATGACCCCATGTATAACAGAACAAAATGTCCTTACTTGCAGTATTTTAACTGTGATTCACAGAGATTTCAGATTTCAGGATAACTTTTTAATGTGAATCTCTAGGTCTTTCTTCCTAGTCTTCCTAGTGTGTCTTAGACTAAAATCTCTGCTATAACTTGTTCACCATGGATGGACCTGCAGCTGTTTGAAATACTGGCATAACTTCAAGTATCACAGCAACAATGAAGACACCCCAGCCCAAAAAACTAACAGATGGGTGGTAGATTGATCGTATTAAAATTACCTAAAATACCATCTTGTATATAGTATATAAAAAGTAAATTTTGATTAAGAAAGAAATCTTACCTAAATATTAGTAAAATCCATAAACTCTTATTTTTTGTGTTGCTTGAGCAAAGTTATCTGTCATACAAAATTGTTGCAGTTTTATTTTCCCACTCAATAAAAACCAGTATATTGTTAAATTGTTATTTTAAACTATGAGCAATTTCTACTTTTCCCCAAACATCAATAGCCTCCATTCATGCATCCCTGTTGTTGTTGTTGTTTTAATTCAAATTCCTAAATGTCTTTCCAAAATCTAAGCCATGGATTCTGTTGACATCCAAATTCAAACTGATATATTACCATACTTATAGCTGTTAAATCCATAGATGACAATTCACAATATAAACTTTCTTTAATAACCACAGGTTCTCTAAACCCAGTTTTACCAGACAGGAAATTTCTTTAACTGATTTTTCTCCTCTCCTTAAACTTTTTAGCTGACACACTAAATTGATGCAGGTCACGTGATGCACTGGAATATGAATCTGCCATCCATCTTGATACATCCCAATTCAATGTGTCAGCTGAATTCATTTTCAAAAACCCTGCAGCTCCACAGAAATGCAGCTTTTTAAAGCCACTTAAAAATAATAAAATAATGCAGGTTGGATGTGAACTTTCTAAAACCGCACCTGCAATAAAAGGGACTTCTCAACATGAAGTGCTCATACTCATCCCTCACAATAACAGACATCATTCTTGAATGAGATTCAGAATAGGGCTAATCCATCCTGGACATCTTCCAGGTTCTGTTTTTACAGTCACCAAAAAATCTTTATTCCAAAATGATCTAATACACTCCAAAGTCCCACATACAGACCTCAAACCTGGCCTAAATGTAATACAGTACTAGATAGTAGAAGAAATTCTTATCCTCTTCTACCTTGAGTAATAGCAACTTAAAAAAAAAAAAAAATGTAACTGACAGATGTTCTATTTTTGGATTTAATAGAAAATAAATTCAAAATTGAGATATTATATCTTAACTTTCATTTTATAGCTCAGGATTTAGGTACAAGAGGCCAGTGTCTCTTTGCCAAAAAAAAAAGAAAGAAAGAAAAGAAACATTTCAAATTGATATAAAGGAAAGTTAAATTTTGTTATTGTTTTCCTTATCTCTCATTCTTCGATGAATTGAAGCTTATTTACAGAGTTCTTTTAAAATTGGTGTTCTTAGGAAGGAAAACGTTTCCTACTTTTTGAACCTACAAAAAAAGAACAGCTTACAGCACTTTCAATGTTATTATATTTCATAGATTTTTTTTTTAAATTCTCTTTGCAAGCATAAGTTATTAAGTATTCTTTTCAAAATTGTTATACAAAACACACCTCTTGCTTACCACTTGGAAAATTATTTTCTTCATCAAAATGTGTGAAATGTTGAGCTTTAAGATATATTCTCTGAAGACTTTTGATCAGCATAACAGAAGTAGGAAAAATAGATGTCTTATGCCACAGCATGTTTAATGTGTTTAGAAGTGTGAGAGAAACAAATTACTTACTCGGGTGAAGTAAGTTATTAACCATCAGGGAATCTAATTTGTTCACCCCTTACTTTGCTCTCAGCAAAAGTATAAGAAAAAAACAATACTAAAATAATATATCAGATTTCTTTTTGAATCATGGGTTAACACAATATCCTAAGTATTCAATCTAGCATGGTGGTTACAAGTATGTTTGAGTTCAAATGGCTCACTTAATGGCCATAAAAGTGAAATCTTATCTTTGGACCTTAGATTTTCATTCGTAGTATCTTTGGGCCTTATATTTTCATTCATAAAGAGAGAAAATATTTGGACTGTCCTTGTGTAATTGTGCTGCTCAAATGAGTTTAATGTGTGTAAAACCCTTGGAATATAAGAAACAGTCTGTTTGGAGTACAAGTATAAATGGAGAGGTTCTATACTATTATACTTCTCATTGTGTTTTCACATAAAACTAGCTTGAAATAAAAGCCACATCGAGTGCAGTATAACAAAGAGGAATTAGTTACTAATTATTTATTTAAAAAAAAAACTTTCTAGCTACCCTTCTATGAGTATTTGTTGTTGTTGTTAGGTGCCATTGAGTTGGCTCCGACTCATAGTGACCTTATGTAAAACAGAATGAAACACTCCAGCCTCACAATTCTTGTTATACCTGAGCCCATAGTTGCAGCCACTCTGTCAATCCATCTCATTGAGGGCATTCCTCTTTTTCACTGACCCTCCACTTTACCAAGCATGATATCCTTCTCCTGGGAATGGTCCCTTCTGATAACATGACCAAAGTAGGTGAGACAAAGTCTGGCCATTCGTGCTTCCAAGGAACATTCCAGCTGTACTTTTTCCAGGACAGATGTGTTAGTTCTTCTGGAAGTTCCTGGGACTTTCAGTATTCTTCACCAACATCACAACTCAAAATTATCAACCTTTCTTCAGTCTTCCTTATTTATTGTCCAACTTTCACATGCACATGAGGCTATTGAATATAGCGTGGCTTGGGTTAGGCACATCTTAGTCTTCAAAGAGACAACTTTGCTCTTCGGCACTTTAAAGAAGTCTTTTGCAGTGCATTTGCCCAGTGCAATACGTTGTTTAATTTCTTGACTGCTGCTTCTGTTGGTGTTGATTATGGAACCAAGTAATGTGAAATCTTTGATAATTTCAATCTTCTTTCCTTTTATCATGATGCTGCATATTAGTCCAGTTGTGAGCATTTTAGTTTTCTTTATGTTGAGGTATAATCCATATTGCTGAGCTAATTGAAATACGAGCATTGTGCATTCATTCAGTGACATTATCCATGATATTGACTAATGTGTAGATGCAGCCCTTTGTTGGTAGGTCTCTTAATTCTGTTGGTGATGGCAAGTAATCAGCTCTCCTACTAATCCTTCTGAGAAATTTTCTGATAACTGTGCCTTAAGAATTAGTCCCCTTTCTGCCATTTTAGCAACAACCACTAGATAAATTATCACTTCTTTAAATTCTTTCTGTGATTATTTTCCTTAGAATACTTAGATACTTTTTTCTTCATTCTTCCACTTCCATTCCCTCTCCCTTGTTATATTCTGGATGAGTTGTATTCTTTCCTTACTTTTAGATTATATCTTTTTTCTTGTTTATGGCTTGACTTGATAGAATCCTAGAGGTAGAAGAATGAGCACTGAAAGCTTTACTATCATTTTATTTTGATTCTCTTTATTTTTGTTTTGCTTTGTTTCTTTGTTTAGTTGTTCTCCCTTTTAGCTAATGAAATAATATAAAACTAAAAAAAAAACATTCACATACATTACATCTGAATGCACAAAATATAAAACACCTATTGAAGACAACAATCCTTCCTACATAAATTAATTGAACCTGGGTCTGTTTTTGTAGCCCATATTTTCTTAACACTCTCTTTAATGCAGAAAATAAAACTACTCTCATACCCACCCCAACTCAAAGAGAAAAATAAATCTTCACCTTTTCTTCCCCCACTGTATTATTTTTACATAAGGTAGCTGCCATATGGACATGTTAAAAATCACATCTAAAATTATATGCATGCAGATGTTCTGCAAACACTGCTTTTAGAGATTTTTTTTTTCTCTGAAAATCTGGAACATCAGACATATTCCATCTTTATTTAATGGAACAGTGTAAACCTTGCTAAAATTATAACTTTCATGATTGATTATATCGTTGATCAAACCAAAGTTATTCTGGCATTAACATCTGTTAATCAACCAGATGTTCACAATGGTCTCACTGACTGAAGAGGATGCTTTCCTGATAGTTACAGAGTATGGAGAAGTATGGTTTTTTGCAAGGGGTTTTTCTTGGTACTGAAGGGCAAACAATATAAATCCTAAAAAAAAAAAAAAAACATGTTTTTTTTTTTTTTTTACATTTGTACTCTGGTACACTGGAGTTGAACACAGAAAATCTATGCTCTTTGGCTTAATAAGCATGAGTCACTTTCTGACATAAATTCCAGTCTTACTTGTTGATAGCATATTTTGGTTTATTTTCATTGATACATCTGCAATACATGCAATAATAATAGTAATAAATTTATAAACTAATGCTCTATACTTATTTTAATACTCAATCTCTTATTAAACTTTAGCTTATCCATACGTCAGTATGTAAATTTACTCACTAGCAGTAATGCCAAACCCTCAGTGAATAATTCACAACCAGAAATCCATTAGTCATATTCATGCAGAATTTAAAAAAGGGAAATTATTCTAATGAAAAGAACTTAGTCTCATTCATTTTGCTTAAAAAAAAAAAAAAAAAAAAAAGGAAGTTAAGACCACAATGTTTGATTTATCCATATTCTTAAGGCTGTCTCCAATTAAAATAGGGCCCCCAAAAGTATCTCTAGGATTATACTGTTGCATTGTTAATGTGCCCTTGATTTGATTCCAACACATAATGACTTTGTGTACAACAGAAGAAACTGTCCAGTCCTGCAACTTCCTCACAACCATTGCTCTGTTTGAGACTATTGTAGTCACTTTGTCAATCCATATCGTTGAGGAGCTTTCTCTTTCTTCTGTAACCCTCTACTTACCAAGCATTAAGGTCTTCTCCAGAGGCTGGTCCCTCCTGATAACATATTTAAATTGTTCAACAAAGTCTTAATGTCCTTGCTTCTAAGGATTCTAAGGAGCATTCTAGCTGTACTTTCTTCAAAGAGAGATTTATTTATTCTTTTGCAAGTCAATAGTATATTCAGTATACTTCACCTACACCATAATTCAAATGCATCGATTTTTCTATGGTCTTCCTTACCCATTGTCTACCTTTCACATGCATCTGAGGTGATTTAAAACACCAAAAGTTGGATCAGATACCTTAAAGTGACATCTTTGTTTTTTAACATAAAAGCAATCTTTTGTGGCAGATGACACAAAATGCAATATATCATTAGATTTCTCGACTGCTACTTCCATGAGCATTGATTGTAGCTAAATAAAATGAAATCCTTGACAACTTCAATATTTTTCTCTATTTACCATATTGTTATTTTTAGTTCACGTGTAAGGATTTTTGCCTCTTTTAAATTAAGCTGTAATCCATACTCAAGGCTGTAGTCTTTGATCTTCATCAGTAATTGCTTCAAGACCTCTTCACTTTCAGCAAACCATGTTGTGCCATCTGAAACACACAGGTTGATAAGTCTTGCTCTCATCTTGTTGCTGCATTCTTCTTCATATAGCCAAGTTTCTGGTATTATACTCTCAGCGTACAGATAGAATAAGTATCATGAAGATATAACCCTGACACATGCCTTTCCTGATTTTAAACCATGAATTATAAACTGTTTGAACAACTGCCTCTTGGTCCATGTACAGCTTCCACAAGAGCTCAATTAAATGTACTGCAATTCTCATTCTTTCTAATGTTATTCATAATTTGTTCAGATCCACAAGTCAAATGCCATTTGATTTATTGCAAAGTCCATAAAGCACAAACAAATAGCTTTCTGGTATTCTTTCCTTTTAGTCAATACCCATCTGACATCAGGAATGATATCCCTCTTTCTATGTCTTCTTCTGAAATCAGTTTGAATTTCTGGCAGTTCCTTGGTGGTTTACTACTGCAAAAAATTTTAAGTTAGCTTCAACATAATTTTACTTGTATATGATGTAATGACATTGTTCAATATTTCTACTCTCCTTTAGGTCACCTTTCTTTGGAACAGTCATGTACATGTATCTCTCTTCGTACTGTGGTGGCTTGGATATTGCTGTGAGGCTGGAGGCTATTCTACCAGTATTTCAAACTATAAGAGTCACTCATGCTGGACTGGTTTCAGTGGAGTTTGCAGACAAAGACAAACTTGGAAGGAGGAAGGAGCCATCAACTTCTTAAAGAATTGGCCAATGAAAACCTTATGAATAGCAATAAAACACTGTCTGATATAATACTGGAAAACTTTATGAATAGCCTTGGAACTTTGTCCAATACAAGGCTGGATGGTGAGCCCCTCAGGTTGGAAGGCACCCAAAATACAATGGAGGAAGGGCTACCACCTCAAAGTAGAGTCGACCTTAATGATGTGGATGGAGTAAGCTTTCAAGACCTCCATTTGCTGATGTGGCATGACTCAAAATTGGAAGACACAGCAGCAAACATCCATTAATAATTGGAATATAGAATGTATTGCTAACTGGAAGGTCAGCAGTTCAAACCCACTAGCCACTCTGCAGAAGGAAGACCAGGAAATCTACTTCCATAAAGATTTACCACCTTGGAAA
>NW_006921611.1:857520-862697 GCF_000298275.1 Orycteropus afer afer
TTATAGCCGTGGGAACCTTACGATACAGTTATTTTACATTATCCTGTAGGGTTGTTATGAACTGGAATTGATTAAATGGCAGTGGGCTTGTTTTTGGGTTTTCTTCAACAATAACTAGGCTTTGGAACTGATATGCTCTCTTTCTAGTCACTTAACTACTGTTCTTTTTTAAGTATGAATCTAGGAAAACTGGAAGTTGTCAAAAATGAAATGGATCATATAAAGATTGATATTCTAGGCACTAATAAGCTGAAATGGACTGGTTTTGGTCATTCTGAATCAGACAATTATATGATCTACTATGCCAGAAATGACAAATTCAAGAGGAATGGCATGGCATTTATCTTCACAAAGAATCTTTCAAGATCTATCCTATGGTACAGTGCTGTCAGTGATAGGATTATATCCATATGCCTGCAAGGAAAACCAGCTAATACTACTATTATTCAAATGTACACACCAACCACTAAAGCCAAAGAAGAGAAAATTGAAGATTTTTGTCACCAGCTTGAAATTGACCAAACATGCAATTAAGATGTGTTGATTACTACTGGTGATTGGAATGCAAACGTTGGAAACAAAGAGGAATCACTGGCAGATGAATAATATGACCTTGCTGATAGAAATGACACTGGAGATCACATGATAGAATTTTGCAAGATCAACAACTTATTCATTGTAAATACCTTTTTTCAACAACATAAACAGCAGCTATACACTTGGACTTTGCCAGTTGGAATACACAGGAATCAAATCAACTGCATCTGTCCACAGAGGGGATGGAGAGAAACTCATTATCTAAAGCCAAAACAAGGCCCAGAGCTGACTGTGGAACAAGCCATCAACTGCTCATATGCAAGTTCAAGTTGAAACTGAAGACAACTGAAACAAGCCCACTAGAGCCAAATTATTACCTTGGTTACATCCCACCTGAATTTGGAGATCATCTAAAGACTAGATTTGAAGTATTGAACACCAGTGACTGAAAACCAGATGAATTGTGGCAAGACATCAAGATCATCATCCATGGGGAAAGCAAAAGGTCATTAAAAAGTCAGGAAAGGAAGAAAAGACCAAAAAGGATGTCATAAGAGACTCAAAAACTTGTCATTGAATGGAGAGTAGCTAAAGCAAACAAGAAATGACAGGATAAAAGAGCTGAACAGAAGATTTCAAAGAGTAGTTTGAGCAGACAAAATCAATTATAATAATGACATGTGCAAAGACCTGGAGTTAGAGAACCAAAAGGGAAGAACACACTTGGCATTTCCTAACCTGAAAGAACTGGAGAAAAAATTTGAGCCTCAATTGTAATATTGACAGATTCTGTGAGCAAAATACTGAATGATGCAGGAAACATCAAAAGACGATGGAAGGAATGCACAGAATCACTATACCAATAAGAATTGGTCAATGTTCATCCATTTCAGGAAGTGGCATATGATCAAGAACCAATGGTACTGAAGAAAGAAGTTGAAGCTGCACTGAAGGAATTTGTGAAAAACAAGTCTTCAGAAATTGACAGAATACCCATTGAAATGTTTCAACAAATGGATGCCCTGCTAAAGGCACTCACTCGATTATGCCAAAAGATTTGGAAGACAGCTACCTGATCAACTGACTGTAAGAGATCCATATTTGTACCCATTCCAAAAAAAGTTGATCATACAGAATGTGGAAATTATCAAACAATATCATTAATATCACAAATCTGTATATCACTTCTTTTTTTTTTTTTTTTTTTTTTGATGCTTCCTCTATCATTCAGATTTTTACCCTTCAGCATTGCAAGTTAAGACTTGAATTTTTTCTTCAGTTCTTTCAGCTTGATGCCTAGGATATTCTTCCCATTTGGTTTTCTTCTAACACTAGGTCCGTGCATATTTCATTACAATAATTTGTATTCTCCAGCTGCCCTTTGAAATCTCCTATTCAGATATTTTACTTTCTCATTTCTTCCATTCTTGTTAGCTACTCTACATTCAAGACCAAGTTTCAAAGTCCCTTCTGCCATCTGTTTTGGTCTTTTTTTTTTCCCCCCTGTGTTTTAATTTTTTTTTTTTTTTTTTCCTTGTGTATGATGTACTTGATATCATTTGCAGCTCCTCTGGGCTTTGGTCATTAGTGTTCAATGCATCAAATCTATTCTTGATATGATCTTTAAATTCAGGTGGGATATATACAAGGTCATACTTTGGCTTTCATTGAGTTATTTTAATTTTCTTTAGTTTTGAATTAACTTGCATATGGGTAATTGATGGTTTGTTCCACAGTCAGTTCCTGGCCTTGTTCTGACTGATGATATTGAGCTTCTCTACTGTCTCTTTCCACAGATATAATTTATTTAGGTTCTGTGTATTCCAAATAGCAAGGTCTACATGTTGCTATTTATGTTGTTGAAAAAAAGTGGTATTTGCAATTAATAAGCCATTCATCTTGCAAAATTCTATGATGTGATCTCTCATGTTATTTCTATCACCAAGACCATATTTTCCAATGATTTACCTTCTTCTTTGTTCCCAACTTTTGCATTTCAATAAGAGAAATTATCAATGTATATTGATTACGTGTTTGTTCAATTTCAGCAGTGGGTAAAAATCTTCAATTTCTTATTCTTTGGCCTTTAGTTGTTAGTGTAAATTTGAATAATAATTGTATTAACTGGCTTTCTTTGTAAATGTATGACTATTATCCTATCAATGATAGCATTGTTGTTCAGGGTAGATCTTGAAATGTTCTTTTTGCTGATGATTTGACACTGTTCTTCTTTAGTTTGTCATTCTCTGCATAGTAGGACATATGATTGTCTGATCCAAAAATGACCAATACTAGTCCATTTCTGCTCACTAATTCCTAGAATAGGAAGCTCTAGTAGCATAGTGCCTTATTGATCTCTAAGCACCCCTTTTCATAATTGATAACTTTCAATTTTCCATCACTTATGCTTTGTACATTTTATATTCTTATTATTAATGGATGGTTACAGCTGTTTCTTCTTATTTTGAGTTGTGCCACATGAGCAAATGAAGAGCCAGAAAGCTTACTCTACCCATGTTATCAAGGTTGACTCTATTCTGAGGAGGCAGTTCCTCTCAGTATTTTTTTTTTTTTTTTCACTGCCTTTCCTTTTGAAGGGCTCATCACTGTGTCAGACAATACTCTGCTCAGCTGCTATGCATGAGGTTTTCACCGACCAGTTTTTTTCAGAGGTTGATTGTCTGGTCCTTCTTACCAGTCTGTGTTAGTTTGGAAGTTCCATTCAACCTGTCTACTATGGGTGACCTTACTGGTATTTGTTATTTCTGATGGCATAGTTTCCAGCATCACAGCAACACACAAGCCACCACAGTGCAACATACTGATAGCTGAGTGATAAAGAGTGTATGGGAATATCAGTAAAATAAGTTTTGCAACTTTTCCTTATACTTTCTTCCATTCCTAATATTTTATGTAAGTTCTACTTTGTAATAAACTCTAGGGAACATTAGAATGTTTACTAATTTGCAAAATATTTAGTTTTAGAGTTCTAAAGGGAAGAGGTAAGGAAAAATAGAAAGCCAAAGGCTTTAGGTTATAGAAGTGAGAGAATATCTGCACATCTATGAGACCTGGCTGTTTTAGCAGCAGTTAGCAGATCAGTTTTGACTCGCTCCCCTGCTTCTCTTTCCTTGCCCATAACTTGCATCTGAATCCCTCTCCAAGTTAACCAAGGTAAGAGAAAAGCCAGACTGATCATGTCTACTTGAGATACAGCTGCTAATACCACATTAAAGCTGCATAATGATCATATCAAACCTTTTTTTTCCTTACATCATTTAATTTGCAATCTCACAATAAACTGGTAAAGTTAGTACTATGATAATGATTTCATAGTCAAAGGAACTAAGGTTGAGAACAGCCAAGTGACCACCCAGGGAATACATATTTGGTAAACTCAGTTATTCAAACCTCAAGTTAGAGGAGTTCTTTCCCTGTTTTCCAGAGAAAAGGAGGTGGCTTATTGAAATGACAGGAAAAGGTCAGAGTGGATCAGAGCTGAATAAGATGGCATTTCTCCCTCTTCTGTATCACAAATTTCCTCAGAATAACATACACAGAGAGACAATCAGGCAAACACACACACACACTCAGTGACCTAAGATACAGGACCCTTATTTGGATTACTGGCATGGGGAGGCAATATCTCCAGAGGAAGTAGCTGGGAAAAGCTGTATACTTGTCTGATCATGTGACAAATTGTCTCTTGTAGCCATGGAGAATGAAGGAACAGTGATGAATTTATGCTCACAAACAACCAGTGAAAAACAAAGTCCCAAAAACAATTCATATCCTGGCCAGACTAGGAAATTACTGACCTTTTCTGAAGCCACACAGAGTGTTAAGCTGTACACATTTGTACTTCACCTTACAAATACACAATGAGAATTAATAACAGCTTTCTTGACTGTAAGAAAGGTGGAGGGACTTTGAATTTGCAGCAGGGAGTTGGCAGGCATTTAGTATTTCTGAGTTTCTTGTGGTTTCACTACATTGTTAGTAGCATGGTGTTCCAGGGTTAGGCAAAGCAAGTTTTTCAGGTGAAGTACACAGAGCGAAATACATTGCTTTCCCAGGTAAGTTTCCAGCTCCAGCCAAAAACAACAGGGTGCATCTCTCTTCCTCCTTTTCACAAGCAGTCCACAGATAAAGGAATAAAGGAATGTCATGTGATCATCTTGTACATCCCACAACTGAGAAGTAAAAAGAAATGCTTCTTCAGAAATTGTCCTTATTACTTTCCTACCTTCTACACATCATGAAAAAACATTCTTCAAACAAGTTGCTACTTCAAATGATCATTTTTCTAATTCCATTGAAATTTTAAAAGGAGCAGTTCTAAGTGGATCCTATAGAAATTCCCAAAAAGAAGTTAACTGTTGACACAAGATTCAGCTCATCATTTTCTCAGTTCCCTGAAATATTAATTTTCTTTTAACCTTCTCTTTTAATGTCCTAACATGTTGACACTGGTAGGCTATGTACCTTTGTGATTATGAAACACGAAACATGGCTAAAGATATAAGACCTTGACAGCAAACACTGGCTCTGCCACTTCTTTCATCTGTTTAGTGGGGATAATACCAGCTCTCTTTTAACGTGATGGTGAAGATTGCAAAAATTATATATATATATATATA
>NW_006921611.1:863862-866877 GCF_000298275.1 Orycteropus afer afer
TTTGAGAGCCTTTTAGCCTGAACAGACTATTCCTAAAGGTGTGCGATAATGTACCAAACAGTGTTTCTTTGCTATTCATAAAGTTTTCCCTGGCCAATTCTTTGAGAAGTGGACGGCCTCTTCTTTCTTCCTAGTCTGTCTCAGTCTATAAGCTGGGCTGTTACCTGTGCACCAGGTGCATTTTGCTGGATTTTAAACACCAGAGGCTCAGCCTTAAAACTCATGTCTACATGTCACCACAGTAGGACAAACCGACAGACAAGTTCATCTTGCCTCTCGTATCACCCCCACCTGGGTCCCTGTGGCTGACTGTTCCTCTGTCTGACTTCCTAGCTTTTAATCCCCTTTCTCCTGCTCTTCTGGCCTGCTGCTTTGGGCATCCCTGAGTTGTCTCTCCTCACCTGTATCCCTGGGGCCTAGTGCAATATGAGGTCTGCTGTCTTCACTGCTGATTCCATTGGTGTTGATTGTGAATCCAAGTAACATGAAATCTTTGACAACTTCAATCACTTCTCCATTTATTGTGATGGTGCTTATTGGTCCAGTTATGAGAATTTTCAATTCCTTTACATTGAGATGTAATCCATACTCCTGACTGTGGTCTGTAATCTTCACCAGTAAGCACTTTATCTTCACTTCCAGCAAGAAAGGTTGTGTCATGTGCACGTTGCAGGTTGTTTATAACTATTCCTCCAATCCTGATACCACATGCTTCTTCGTATAGTCCAGTTTCTCAAATTATTTGCTCAGCATCCATATTGAATAAGTATGGTGAAAGGAAACAACCCTGACACACTCCCTTCCTGATTTTAAATCATGCAGTATTCCCTTGTTCTGTTTCAACAACAACCTCTTGTTCTTTGTATAGGTTGCTCATGAGCACAATTAAATGTTCTGGAATTCCCATTGTCTTAATGTTATCTATAATTTATTATGATCCACACAGTCAAATGCTTTTGCATAGTCAATAAAACACAAGTAAACATCTTTCTGGTATTTGCTTTCAGCCAAGATCCATCTGTCATCAAAAATGATATCCTTCATTCCAAGTCCTCTTTTGAATTAAGCTTGCATTTCTGGAAGTTCTCTGTCAATATACTGCTGCAACAATTTTTGAATTATCTTCAGCAAAATTTTACTTGCATGTGATATTAATGATGTTGTTTGATAATTTCTAGATTCTGTTGGATCACCTTTCTTTGGAATGAGTACAAATATGGATTTCTTCCAGTCAGTTGACCAAGTACCTATTTTTCAAATTTCTTGGCATAGATAAGTAAGTGCCTCCGGAACATCCATTTATTGAAACATATCAATGGGCATTCCATCAATTCCTGGATCCTGGTTTTTCACCAGTTCCTTCAGTGTAGCTTGGACTTCTTCTTTCAATAATATTGGTTCTTGATGATATGCCACATCCTGGAACAGATGAATATCAACTAATTCTAATTTGTTACTCTTTGTATTCCTTCTATCTTCTTTGGATGCTTCCTGCAACATTCAACAATTTGAGAATAAAACATTTTAATATTGCAACTTGAGGCTTGAATTTTTTCTTCATGTCTTTCAGCTGGAGAAATGCTGAGTGTGGTCTTCCGTTTTGGTTTTTTAACTCCAGGTCTTTTCATATTTCATTGTAATAACTGATTTCTTCTTGATCTGCTCTTTGAACTCTTCTGTTCAGCTTTTTATCTTATCATTTCTTCCACTTACTTTAGCTGCTCTCCATTCAAGGGCAGGTTTCAGAGTCTCTTCTAACATCCATTTTTATTTTTCTTCCTTTCCTATCTTTTTAATGACCTTTTGCTTTCTTCATGTATGATGTTCTTGATGTCATCCCACAATTCATCTGATTTTCATTCAATGATGCTTAACGTGTCAAATCTATTCTTCAAATGGTCTCTAAATTCAAGTGGAATATATATGTATCTAAATCAATTAATACACATTGACCTTATTGCCTGGTAAATAGTAAGTATTTAAATACATGTAAAACATAGGAGTTAAGTTATGTCTTTAAGAAAATAACCCCAGGAGTTCTGGTAAGATGGTGGAATAGGAAGAAAGACTGCACAGACCCTCTTCAACAAAGAAAAAGGGAACAAATTAACAAAGCTACAGAAGATAATCCTGGCCCCCTGAGCCTTCAAGGGAAGGATATAGAAGTGGACTAAACTCCAACTAGCAGAAGAATTTGCATGACAACATCAAAAAAAAGGAGACATACGGAGCTGTAGTCTGACAACGATCCTGATGGCACAGACAGCTTATATATTGCCTAGTGGTGGTAGGGCCTCTGGATTAACCTAAAAATCAGCCCTGCTAGCCAGGGACTGCACAAAGGACTGGTCTGGTGGCTGGGAAATAAAAGGGGAGGCAGCAAAGAGGAAGACGGGCTGAGCTGTGGACTTTTCTCTGTCCATAGGCCACAGCCATACTGAATGTTTATAAGCAGCTTGATCGTTTTGAATATATAAAGCCACAATGTTCTCCCAGTTTCCAGGGACTTAAGAACAGGTTCTACTTGCCAGGAACTGCAAGGACATTCCAGGACCAGACAACTGGAAAGATGTGACTTTCTCCTTGTTACTCTTATACCCCATACCCTCTTGGTGAACAGAGGTGTGGTCTTCCCCCACCCACTTTCTGGGCTGGCAGGAATTCCATCCCAGTCTGTGTGCCTAGATGGAGCCTGGGTGCCCTGCCCCACCCTTCCCCAATTTTTTTTTTTTTGTTTCCTGTTTTTCAGTTTGTTTGTTTTTCTCTGTTTTAAAACTACTATTATTATTATCACCTTTGTCCTTTTTACTATTATTCTTTATTCTTCCCCTCCCAGGTTCTAGTTTTCAGCTTTTTTTTTCCTTCTTCCTAGTTGCAATTTTTTTTCTTTCCATGGTTAATCCCATTCCTCATTTTTCTTTTAGTTTTTTCCATTTTTTTCTTCATTATTCTCCTTCTCTACATTTTTTCTCTTATTGCCCGCTCCCCAGAAACTGCAGGCTTTTTTTTTTTTTT
>NW_006921611.1:872203-872883 GCF_000298275.1 Orycteropus afer afer
AAGACATAGAGAGGTACATGGGAGGTACAAACAACGATGAACCGTTTTGCACATACAGTACTACATTGTCAGTGAAGGCAAACATGGGTATATGGATGGATGGATAGGTGGAAGGCTGAACTATAAGGTATGTCTATGAAGCCGGGAGTGTACCCAAGACCATGTATAGGGTTGGCAGGCAATGGTCCAATAAGTGTATTTGTATGATCTGAATTCCCAGGTGTATAGTAGAGCTGAGAAGGGACAAAGTTGTAGTCACTTCTTGGTCATAGCCAGCTACCCAGAGGGACCAAGTAGTTGAACCTGTGGGCTCAGGACCATAGTCAAAGGGGACATCAAGCTCTTTTGGCATAATGTACTATATGAAACATTGTTCCACCTCCTACTTTGGCGAATAGCAACTAGGATCTTAAAAGCCTGCAAGCAACCATCTAGATGCAATGATGGGTCTCTCCTCATCCAGAGCAAAGAAGAATGAAGAAAACCAAAGATTCATGGAAATAATTAGTCCTGACAACTATGCTACACCAGACGATCCACAGCCTATATGACTATGAGACCAGAAGGACTAGATGGTGCCTGGCTACCACTGTCAACCACTCAGAGGGGGGTCTATGTAGGAGATCCTTGTAGAGAGGGAGAACAATGTGTAATAAAACGCAAAATAATTTGGAAAAAAA
>NW_006921611.1:873314-897657 GCF_000298275.1 Orycteropus afer afer
AAAAAAAAAAAAAAAAAACTAAGCAAAAGGGGGAAAATAAAACGTCTGGAAAAAATGTCACAAGTGACATATTTCTTTTATAAAATTCCTTCTGAAAAAGGCACAATAAATGTAGAAATATTGACTATGGTTATAATACTGTATTCCCATTTCAGCTATATGAGCTCTGGTAGCGTAACCCCTAAGGCATTTGAATGCTAAGCAGAAGGCTGGCAGTTTAAACTCACCAGCCACTCCACAGAAGGAAGATGGGGCAAACAACTTCCACAAAGATTTACCTCCTCAGAAACCCAAAGAAGGTCTCTGAGTCAGAAGCTGCTCCAGGGCAGTAAGTTGTTTTTGTTTGTTGGTTGGTTGGTTTCATCCAATTTAAATATTTTTCAATTTGCACAATCCCCATCCTCTACTTTGTTACCTCTTCTAAGTGAACTTTCTAATACTATTGGCTTGAAGGAACAACGAAGCAGCCAATCAGATTATGGAAAGCAAATACTTTCTTCACTCGGTCTTTTAAAATTTAAAGAACCTGAATATTTTGAATAGTTAATGGATAATCTGGAGCAGTGCTAGCTTGATTTCCCAAAGGGTAGAATTCAATGTTATAATAATCAAACATACAGAATATAGCCTCTCATACTTGAAACAGAGAGCAAAGCTAGAATGTATTCTTTGTTTGAAGTTAATTAACATGTTAGTGAAACAGGCCATAAAACACTGTCTGCAGTCAACTAATTCTACTAGAGCAAGGATGTTGATTTATTTTGCTTCTGGTGCATGTATTTTTTTCACGGGTATTTTTCTCCTTGAATTAAGAGAGAAAACAATACTGGTGCTCAAATTAACAAGAGTGCTTTTTTTTGTTGGAAAAAATACCACAGGCAACTAAAATTGAAAGCTCCAACTGCTTACTACTATTGTTTTTTTTTTTTCAGGATATTCAGTTCAGACTACAGACAAAGAGAATAAAATTATTTTTCCCTGTTTTATTTCCCCTCTGTATTTTAGTAAGTCTTTGGTCATTAAATATTCACACAATCATTTAGAAAACAAAATTTCTCTCCATTGTTTTAAAACCATCTTGGACATAAAGTAAGTGTAAGTGATGCATTTACATTGGATAAATACAGAATCCAGTCTTTTCTCTACTAATCTCTTTCTGTTCTCTTCCCTTTACCAAGAACAGTCTGGTAAGAAATAAAGTCCTAAACAATATATTTTTAAAACGAATACATACAGTTTCATTTTTTTTCCTAACCTGTTTATGTTGCCTTTGTTTGATCAGTAATAATAAAGCAACTCCTAGACACCTCAAGCTAATTTTTATTTTTCCAGATTTTCACATACAGGGAAACAAAATGAGATAAAATGTTTAGCCCAAAGTTTCAGGGCTTGTTCTAGGCAGTTGTAAATTAGAAATCAAATCTTCGACACTCAAGTCTATTGTCCTTTTCACATTTGTAGAATAAACAATCTGTGGTTGTCTTGGTTATCGAGTGCTGCTATAACAGAAATAGTTAAAGTGGATGGCTTTAACAAACAAATTTATTTTTTCTCACAGTTATTTTCTCACAGTGTAGATAAATTCTCTCTGAATTTATCATGCCGGCTCTAGGGAAAGATTTTCTCTCTCTGTTGGCTCTTCTGCTTGGCTTGTGTTTCTGAGCAATTTTCATGTGGCATTGCATTTCTTTTACCACATCTCTGCTCTGCTCTGTTCATGTCTTTGATCTTTTTTATATCTCAGAAAAGACTGACTCAAGAAACATGCTACACTAATCCTGTTCATCAACATAACAAAGACAATCCATTCCCAAATGGGATTAAAACCACAGCCATAGAGATTAGGATTTAAAACACATATTTTGGAGGGACAAAATTCAATCTACAGCAAGAGTATAACTTAAAAAACACTCTGTCAATATTTGTGTTCATTGGTGATTCATTCATCCTTTCCGCATTCTCTTTCCCTTTTATCTCTCCTGCACTTGACATGCACAACAAAATCTCTGTCTTCACTATCTTCTTTTTTCCACTTTTTTCCTACTCAACATCTCTCCTGCAGTATTTGTCACTTTTGAACTTTACTTTCCTCTTGAGATTCTCGTCTGTTTTGCCTCCCTTTAACTGCCTTCTTTCCATATTTTCTTCCCAAATGATTGGCTGATATTCCCAATCTCCTTTATTTTCTCCTCTTCCTCTACCAGTCCTTATATGGCTGTGGCCTCCTACATCCATGGTCTTCTGTTTTTTTCTCTCAATTACCTTTTTTTTTTTTTTCACTCCCATCTTTACACTAATGATTCCCCATCAAGAGACTCCACCCTGAGATGCAAACAATTTAGCACTACATGAAGAACATTCCAAACAGCAATATATATATTTGTTGTTGTTTATCTGAACTCTTTGAAAAGGTTGAAATTCAAAGGTGCCTTTTACCTTTTCTTCATATTTGTGACATTATTGGTGGCTTTTCTTGCATTAAGATCAAGTCATTTATTCCAGAAAATGTGTAAGAGATAAAAGTAAGATACATCTGGAGACTACATTTGAGAATGAGAAAACAGCAGTAATATTGCCATATAATCATTTCAATTCTATCTGTCTTTCAAAGCCAAGAGGCCTTCTTTGCTTTCCCAGATTTTCAATGTCCTCTCCTTTTGACTAACTCATAGAATACAATGATTTATGTTCCATTTTCTAACTAATCACATGCTACCTTATTTAATGTTTATGGTATCACAGAGGAGACAACAGAATAGAGCAGCAGCCAGGGATCCAGATAGGGGAGGGATCCAAGTCCCACCCGCACCAGGCAGGAAAGTCAGGGAAAGTGAAGCCAGAGGGGATGGCAGAGCAGAGCAGCTGCCAAAGAGCCATTTAAAGGGAGGGACCCAAGCCCCACCTCCAAGAGACAGGAATGCAGGGGAAAGAGCAATCAGAGGGAATGACAGAGCAGAGCAGCGCCAGGGATCCAGGTACGGGGAGGCCAGAGAGGTTTTGAACAACTAAGGGAGACAAACTTGTCTGTCAATTTTGTCGTACTGTGGTGGCTTACATGTTGCTGTGATGTTTAAGGCTGTGCCACCAGTGTTTCAACTGCTGGCAGGGTTGCACATGGTGCATAGGTTTCAGTGCAGGTTGTAGACTGAGACAGACTAAGAAGAAGGAAGAGACCATCCACTTCTCAAAGAATTGGCCAGGGGAAACCTTATGAATAATAGGCAAATATTGTCTGATACATTACTGTGCAACTTTATGAATAGCCCAGGAACATTATCCGATACAGTGTAAGAGTATGAGCCCCTAGGTCAGAAGGATTTCAAAATACAGCTAGGAAAGAGCTGAATCATCAGAGTAGGACCAACCTTACTGATATGGAAAGTAAAGCTTGTTAGACCTCCATTTGATGATGTGGCATAACTCAAATCGAGGAGAAACAGCTGAAAACATCCATTAATAAAAAGGAACATGGAATGTATGAAGTATGAATCTAGGAAAATTGGAAGTTTTCAAAAATGAAATGGACTGCATAAAGATTGATACCCTAGGCATTGTTGTTGTTGTTGTTAAGTGCCGTCGAGTCATTTCCGACTCATAGCGACCCCATGCACAGCAGAACGAAACACTGCCCGATCCCACTCCAGCCCCACAATCCCTGCTATACTTGAGCCCATCATCGCAGACACCGTATCAGTCCATCTCCTTGAAGGCCTCCCCCTCTTTCGTCGACCCTCCACCCTACCAAGCATGACATCCTTCTCCAGGGAATGGTCCCTTCTTACAACATGACCAAAATAGGTGAGACGAAGTCTGGCCATTCTTGCTTCCAAGGAGCATTCTGGCTGCACTTCCTCCAGGACAGATCTGTTAGTTCTTTTAGCAGTCCATGGTACTTTCAGCATTCTTCGCCAGCACCACAACTCAAAAGCATCAACTCTTCTTCGATCTTCCTTATTCATTGTCCAGCTCGCACATGCATACCAGGCAATTGGAAATATCATGGCTTGTGTCAGGCGCACCTTAGTCCTCAAGGAGATATCGTTGCTCCTCAGCACTTGAAACAGTTCCTTCCCAGTTGACTTTCCCAATGCTACACATCATCTAATGTCCTGACTGCTGCTTCCATTGGCATCGATTGTAGAAGCAAGCAACGTGAATTCCTTGACAACCTCAATCTTCCCTCCATTTATTGTGATGCTGCTCATTGGTCCAGTTGTGAGGATTTTTGTTTTCTTTATGTTGAGATGTAATCCATACTGCAGACTGTATTCTTCAACCTTCATCAGTAGGTGCCTTAAGTCATCCTCACTTTCAGCAAGCAAAGTTGTATCGTCTGCATATCTCAGGTTGTTAATGATTCTTCCTCCTCCAATCCTGATACCACATTTTTCTTCATATAGTCCAGCTTCTCGGATTATTTGCTCAGCATATAGATTGAATAAGTGTGGAGACAGAATACAACCCTGACACACTCCCTTCTTGATTTTAAGCCATGTAGTGTCCCCTTGTTCTGTTCAAACGACAGCCTCCTGGTCAAGGTACAGATTCCTCATGAGTACAATCAAGTGCTCAGGATTCCCATTCTTCTCAATGTCATCCATAATTTGTCATGATCCACACAATCAGAGCAGTTCTTTCATTGCAGTCCTAGGCATTAGTGAGCTGAAATGGACTGGGTTTGGCCATTTTGAATCAGATAACCATATGATCTACTATGCTGGGAATGACAATCTGAAGAGGAATAGAATGCCATTCTTCATCACAAAGGATGTTTCATCATCTGTCCTGAAGTACAATGCTGTCAGACGTAAGATTATATCCATATGCCTAAAAGGAAGACCAGTTAATACAACTATTATTCAAATTTATGCACCAACCACTAAAGCCAAAGATGAGGAAATTGAAGATTTTTATCAGCTTCTGCAGTCTGAAACCGACCAAACATGCAATCAAGATGTGTTAGTTATCACTGGTGACTGGAATGCAAATTTGGGAATAAAGAAGAATCACCAGTAGTTGGAAAATTTGGCCTTGGTGACAGAGATAAAGCTGGAGATTGCATAATAGAATCTTGCAAGACCAATGACTTACTCATTGCAAATACATTTTTTCAACAATACAAACGGTGGCTACACACATGGATTTTGTCCAACAGAATACACAGGAATTGGACTGACTTCATCTATGGCAAGCAGCGATAGAAAAGCTTAATATCTTCAGCCAAAACAAAGCCAGGAGCTGACTGTGGAACAGACCTTCAACTGCTCATAGGCAAGCTCAACTTGAAGTTGAAGACAATTCAAACAAGTCCACAAGAGTCAAAATATAATCTTGAATAGGTCCCTCCTGAATTTAGAGACCATGTAAAGAATAGATTTGATGCATTGAACACCAATCACTGAAAACCTGAAAAATTGTGGGATTACATCAAGGATATCATCCATGAAGAAAGCAAAAGGTCATTAAAAAGACAAAAAAAGAAGAAAAGACCAAAAAGGATGTAAGTCAGAAGAAACTTTGAAACTTGCCCTTGAACGGAGGGTAGCTAAAGCAAATGGAAGAAATGACAAGCTAAAAGAGCTAAACAGAAGATTTCAAAGAGCAGCTTGAGCAGATAAAGCCAATTACTATAATGAAATGTGCAAAGACCTGGAGTTAGAACACCAAAAGGGAAGAACATGCTCAGCATTTCTGTAGCTGAAAGAACTGAGGAGAAAATTTAAGCCTTGAGTTGCAATATTGAAAGATTCTATGGACAAAATATTGAATGATGCAGGAAGCATCAAAAGAAGATGGAATAATCACTGTACCAAAAAGAATTGGTCAACATTCATCCATTTCAGGAGGTGGCATGTGATTGAGAATCAATAGTATTGAAGGAAGAAGTCAAAGCTGCACTGAAGGAATTGGCAAAGAACAAGATTCCAGGAATTAATGGAATGACCATTGAGATGTTTCAACAAATGGATGCCCCACTGGAGGCACTCATTCAGTTATGCCAAGAGATTTGGAAGACAGCTACCTAACCAACTGACTGGAAGAGATCTGTATTTGTACTCATTCCAAAGAAAGGTGATCCCACAGAATTATCAAACATATAATTATCCACAGAATTATGGAAATTATCAAACAATATCATTAATATCACATGCAGGTAAAATCTTACTGAAGATAATTCAAAAATGGTTGCAGCAGTATATTGACAGAGAACTTTCAGAAGTGCAAGCTGAATTTAAAAGAGAACGTGGAACATGCGATATCATTGCTTATGGCAGATGGATCTTGGCTGAAAGCAAAGAATACCAGAAAGACATTCACTTGTGTTTTATTCACTATGCAAAAGCATTTGATTGTGTGGATCATAACAAATTGTGGATGACATTGATAAGAATAGGAATTCCTGAACACTTAATTATACTCATGAGGAAACTGTACATAGACCAGGAGGCTGTGGTTGGAACAGAACAAGGGGATACTGCCTGGTTTAAAATTGGGAAGAGAGTGTATCAGGGTTGAATCCTTTCACCATATTTATTCAGTCTATATGCTGAGAAAATAATCCTAGAAGCTGGACTATATGAAGACGAACATGGCATCAGGATTAGAGGAATTATCACTAACAACCTGTGATACGCTGATGGCACAAC
Source organism: Orycteropus afer afer (assembly GCF_000298275.1). Lineage (NCBI taxonomy): Eukaryota > Metazoa > Chordata > Mammalia > Tubulidentata > Orycteropodidae > Orycteropus > Orycteropus afer. The sequence goes on from NW_006921611.1 coordinate 879,962, forward strand.
TTTGCTTGCTCAAAGTGAGGATGACTTGAAGCACTTACTGATGAAGCTTGAAGAATATAGTCTGCAGTATGAGTTACATCTCAATATAAAGAAAACAAAAAATCTAACACCTGGACCAATAAGCAGCATCACAATAAATGGAGAAAACTTTGAAGTTGTCAAAGACTTCACATTGCTTGTTTCTACAATCGACACCAATGGAAGCAACAGTCAAGACATCAGACGACATATAGCACTGGACAAGTCCATTGCAAAGGCACTCTTTCAAGTGCTGAAGAGCAAAGATGTCTCTTTGAGGACTAAGATGCCCCTGTCACAAACCATGGTATTTTCAATCGCCACATATACATATGAAAGCTGGACAATGAATAAGGAAGACCGAAGAAGAATTTAGACTTTTGAAATGTGGTGTTGGCGAAGAATGCTGAAAGAACCATGGAATGCTAAAAGAACTAACAAATCCATCTTGGAGGAAGTACAGCTGGAATGTTCCTTGGAAGTGGGAATGACCAGACTTCATCTCATTTTGGTCATGTTGTCAAAAGGGACCATTTCCTGGAGAAGGATGTCATGCTTGGTAAGGTGGAGGGTCAATGAAAGAAGAGAAGGCCCTCAATGAGATGACACAGTGACTGTGGAAATGGGCTCAAGTATAAGAGACATTGCAGAGCTGGTGAGGGACCAAGAGGTGTTTTGTTCTGCTGTGCATATGGTCACTATGAATCGGAGGTGACTCGAGGGCACCTACCAACAACAACAACAACATAACTATTACTTATTCTTATGATATTTTATTTTAATATGCATAAACATTATCTTCTTGCTATATTTTAAACATTTGAATAATACAATATCTCTCAGAATAGCAATCTGATCAACTTACTATTCAAATAACTCAAATTTTATTTTGCTTTATTTTAATCCTCAGAATACATAGTGAAATATTTATTCTTGTGCTTTTTGTTGTTATTTTGATTTGATTTTGTATCTGTGCTGGGAGAAGAAATTTCCTTTGTTTAGTTTGGTTAAATTATCTCTATATGATATGCTGTTCCTTATTTTTTTGTGATGATGATCAAGGCAATTAATTCCAGTAAGCTTCATAGGGTTTATTTTGTGTGAATGGAATTGTGTGGTGGAACTATATTAAAGGGAATCATCTTGAGATTCAGGACTTAAATGGTAAATGTACATGGCTCTATAATTTATTCCAGAGAATCTCAGGAAGAAGAAAAAATTATTATTTTTTTAATCAATAGTGAAAAAAGAAAACTTCATTTCCATCCAATTGAATTCAACTTATGGCAAATCCATGTGTTACAGGGTGGAACTGAACCTCATGGGGTTTTCTTGGTTGAAATCTTTTCTTTTTTAATAATTTACTTCATTATAGTGTTTTGTTGAGAGTATACAGAGCTGAACATACACTGATCCATTATTTTCTACATGTAAAATTCTGTAACACTGCTTATGTTCGTGGAGTTGTGCAACCATTTTCACCTTCCTTTTCTGAATTTTCTTCCCCATTAACATAACCTTACTTACTCTTAAGTTACCTATTTTATCTTTCAAGTTGCTGTCTCAGTTTGATGCCACACAGATAGATCTTAAAAGAGCACGCTGCTCAAGGCAGACATTCTCTGTGTGTGTGTGTGTGTGTGTGTGTGATTTGTGTGAAGATTTACAGAGCAAATTCACTTTCCATACAGCAGTTCATATACACTTTGTCTCATGACATTGGCCAGTTTACCACAATGCAACAGCTCCCCTCCCACTTTCTCCCCATAGTTATCTCTTCCCTGTGTCCATCCCTCCATACACTCTTGCCTCCTGAGCTGTCTCTCTGTGTATAAGCAGCCCTTCTTTCTCCCATGATTGTTCTCTCCAAGGAGTGTATCTACTTAAGGTAAATGTTCAACTCACATACCTGTCTTTTGTTTGGCTGGAAATCACAAGTGTGGGTTCAATTCCAGACCTGAAGGGCAACTAGAGGCCATATTGTCAGTGGTTCCACCAAGCTCTATCAGACCAGCAAATGTGGTCCCCTTCTTTTTTTTTTTTTTTCTCCAAATGATTTTGAGTTTTGTTCCACATTGTTCTCCCTCTCTACCAACAATCTCCTACATAGATCCCCTTCCAAGTGGATGACAGTGATAGCCAGGCACCATCTAGTTCTTCTGGTCAAGGAGACATTCTTGATTCATTAAGCTAAACTACTGTTTGGTTTGAAGAAGACTGAAGTCTTAAGAGGATATTTTTGACCTAAGGTTTAAAGACTATCTCAGCACAATAGCTTTTGGGGGTTTATCCACCCTCTATATCACCAAAAAAATTGGATTGCATAAGAATTTGAAATTCTGATTCACATTTTCCACTTTTCATCAGGATTTTTCTATAGAAGCTTTGATCAAAATCAGTAATACAGTTTTCTGATCTTGTGGCAAAGGCGGAAGTTGTTCATGGAGGCAATTAGCTACACATTCCATTTCCTCCTCCTATTCCTAATTAGTCTTCTTATTTTGTTGCTTTAGGCAAATAGAGATCAATTATTGTGCCTTGGATGGCCATTTGCAAGCTTTGAAGATCCCAGGCACTATTCAACGAACTAAGAGGTGGAATGGAGCACTAAACATATGATTAGACCAACTAACTGGGATGTCCTAAACTATGATCCTAAGCAGACTCAGTAGTTACTCTTTTTTTTTTTTTTTTTGTCATTGCTCTAAATTAATATACCATACAACTTTTGCCAGTTCAACTTATTACAGGTGTACAACATATTGACAGAAATTATATTAATTATCTGTGCAATTTTACCCTTAATCAGTGCCTTTTGTTTGTTCATTTGTTTTTTGGGTGCAATCTTTATGCAAGCAGGTCACTGGATCATTGTTCTGTGGCACTGTGTGGGTTTGAACTGACAATGTTTTCGTTAGTAGTCAAACACAAACCATTTGTATCAGCCAGGAACCTTGTATTAATAATAATGGAGTTTAAAATGCCAGGTCTGATTTCATCTCACAATTTTTACTACCTTGTGCTTCAGTGTAATAATAAGCTATTATTTTATCCAATATATTGTTTATGTTGTTGTTGTTGTTATGTGCCGTTGAGTCAGACCCGACTCATATGGACCCCTCCTTGGGTTTCCAAGGCAGTATCACTGCGGAAGTGGATTGACCCATCTTCCTTCTGAGAATATATTGTTTGTATTTACTATTTATGTTATATTTAATATGCTGTAAGGAAGGTGTTTGTTTCTTTCATGACTATCTATTTTAAGTTCATATATGATTTCAATAAGGGAAAATTGAAAGAAAATGAGAGACTGGAGCCTAGAGGCTATTTAGTTAAAATATATAAATGATCATGAGAGTCAACGTTCCTTGATGGCAGTAAACTTGTCTACAACTTGGGCTATGAGAGCAAGTGAAAAGAAAGAAAATATGGTCTCTCTGTCCCTTACCATCTACTCTGACTTAAATCATACTTGGAACACTAAAATTACCTGGCAATCTTCCTTTACGTCTCATTTTGAATTTTTGGAAAAAAAAAGAAGGAAGTGGGTAATCAGAAACAAAGAATAATATTGAAGCCCATCTTTAAGAAAATTAGAGTCCCAATATTGCTCAATATCTCTCTTTCTCTTCTCCCTACCACAAAAAAATAAATAAATAACAATAAATAAAACTAATGAAGTGACTCCAATTACACTTGGAATGCAAAGTGAAGGAAACTAATATACTATGTTTTTGTGAATTCTCTGCAAAACAGCTCCATTCCAACATGAACATTGCTATGGTGCCTTCCTAAGCATCCACTGAGGTATTGGTAGTTCAGTGGTAGAATGGTTATCTTCCGTGCTGGAAACCAAGGTTCAGTTCCCAACCAATGTACATTGTGCATAGCCACTGTCCTTCTGTCAATGGAAGTTTGCATTTGGCTTTGATTTCAGTGGTCTAAATGGAACTTCCAGAGTAAGACAGATTAGGAAAAGAGTCCTGGTGATCTACTTCCAAAAAATCAGCAAACCCTATCAGTCACAACAGACCAATCCACAACAATCATGAGGATGACAGGAGCCAGTAACATTTAGTTCTGTTGTGGATGAGGTCACCATGCTTTGAGGGTCAACTCCACAGTAGCTAACAACAAGAAGGATCAGTGAGGAAACCTTCCATCTGAATGGCATCACCCGACTTAGGACGTGATGGGTATATGGTTTTATATTTTGGAACGTTAGTGTGCAAACCACTCATTTAAGTCTATGAAATTCCTAAACTAGAAAATCTGCTTGCAGAATGGAATTCCATAACTGAATGTTCAAAGCTCAACTTTAAGAAGATTCAGAATTCCTTCCTCACCTGACATATGGGGAAAAAAAAGGCCTACTGACAGGATTTACAAGGGATGAAAATTTTGTTAGTATTTGTTAGTGATGTGAAAGCCTGATAACCTCAGACAGCATTTTTCTTCATTTAGTCTGCAAATCCTTTCACTGTCCTTTTGTGTATAACAAAGTTAATTCCCAGAGCTAACACTGAACTAATATATGATGACAACTTCTCCCTCAGCTCAGTTTGGGGTACATGCAATGTCAGGTTCAAAATGACGGTTCCATATCCTGATTCCTTCTGTTTTCTAGTAGTGAGGTACAGCAGGCAAATGTATTGAAATCTGCCTTGAAGCCAAATAATTTGCATGAGTTGTCCCCTGCCCCTTGTTACCAATAGGTGGAGCTGCTGCAAAGCAGATCAATAGATATATAGTATCTGCAAGACTTCTAAGACAGCTGCTGCAAAATATATGCACTCTTACACACCCACATCAGCCTGACAAATATCTAAGGGACCAGCCTTAATTCTATCACCAAAAAGAGTGTTATTTTTTCAATGAACAATTGATTCCTCCACACGTTAAAATAAGGCATTCTCACAGGACTCAAACTTTTACCTATTTGTAAATAAAGCTAGGCTTCTCCTTAATCATTTTAGAATTCCTTTCCTTAGTATCTTAACTTTATTTCTTATTTCTTTTTACATTCCTGCTGTCACTTTTTTTCTTTTACTAAATCTCAATTTTTGGTTGTTGAGAATATATACAGCAAAATATACAAAACTCGAACAGTTTCTACATGTATAATTCAGTGACATTGATTACATCTTCGAGTTGTGCAGCCATTCTCACTTTCCTTCTCTGAGTTGTTCCTTCTTCATTAACATAAAGCCACTCCCCTCTAAGGTTCCTCCCTAATTTTAGAGTTTGTGTTGTCAATTTGATACAGTGTGGATAGCTCTATTTATTTTACTTTACCCGTGGTTTGAGTGACAGTTTAGACAGCAAATTAAGTTTTTCATTTAACAATTTATACAGGTTTTTATTATTATTATTATTATTTTGTAACATTAGTTGCAACCCCCTCAACGTATCAACAATCTTCTCACTTCCTCCCTGGTTTCCTTATTTCCATTTGTTCTTTCCTATTCCTTCCTGTCTTCTGAAATTCGTTTTTGGGCAAATGTTGCCCCTTTGGCCTCATATGGTTGATCGTTCTGAAGAGTATGCTTCTCATGTGTATTATTGTTCACTCTTTAGATCTATCTACTATTTGGCTGAAAGGTCTCAGGGGTTCCACCAGTCTCTATCAGACCAATAAATTTGGTATTATTTATGATTTGAATTTTGTTCTACATTTTTCTTCCAGTCTGCCCAGCACCTTCTATTGTGATACCAATTAGAATAGTCAGATGTGGTAGCCAGGCACCATCTAATTCTTCTGGTCTCAGAGTAGGAGAGGCTGTAGTTCATATGTTACATTAGTCCTTTGGACTAATTGCTTACTGAGTCTCTGATTCTGCCCATTCAATAGCTTAACTTCAGTTGGCATCAATAAAATATACTTTTAAATACTGATCAATTTACAATTCCACCAGGAAATCTTATTGTTCAGAGCATTGCTATTGTTTCTTTTAATATATGAGAAACAAGATTTTGCTTTCTTCCATCTTCCTCTCCTTACCAAGAACTGACTTTCTGGGCTTAACATAATCTTTTCTAATGATGCTTTGGACACAAACAGAAGTTCTGACATCAGTTATCTGTCTGGAAGAAAGAAAAAAAAATCAAAAGTGTATCAAATGTGTGTGTGTGTGTGTGTGTGTCTGTACCTGACCATCTACACTGTATTCATTACATGCCCTTCCATATCTTGACAGGAGAAATGTCATTCTGTTGAAATGTGTGCAAATAAGTGAGGTTAAAACAACAGCAGGAAGTTGAAATTACCTCTATCTATTGGAAATGATTTGTTGATCAGCTAAAGAGAAGCTGTGAGTATCATCGGAAGCTTTCTAGCTGGGGATAAAAGGAGATGTGAAAACTAAATGAGGGCAATAGTCTTGCATTCTCTATGCCTGTCCATCTTTCTGCCTCAATTATATAGATCATGAGCCAGTAAGTGGTATTGGAGCTCACTTTCTTGGAATAATATCCCACAAGGAAAGTTATATACACCTATCCAAACAATTTCTAACTCATAAGACACTTCTGATTTTTTTTTTTTATTCATAGAAAAATGGCTCTTAACATTCCAAAAATGATCCTGAATATTTGGCAAGACATCTGTTTCCAATGACACCCCAGTCTTGCCAGCAAAACCTTTTCCCAGAAGCTACTAAACTGATCTCCAGAAGTCATTTACATATGCTTCATGATTAAGTGATAACAAGCAAATATGAGTTTCATAGCCTGGAACGATGATAGCAATTGAGATACAGGGCAGGTATCAATAATATTTATTTCCATTAAAGTTCTTGGAACTCTATTGCTCTCAACTATAGTTGTTTAACAGAATCACTAGTGGAGTATATTTTGTCTTGCCAAGTTCAGTCTTCTTAAGAAGGGCCATCTCCTCACAAATAGGTTTAACATATTCCACTCAGTTTTCAGTACATCAACAACTGGGCACCATCACAAGTGCATCTTCACCATCACCATCGCATTCTTAAGGTATTCCATTGGCCAATGTTCTATAATTAATATTTTAAAACATCTTGTTTCAACACTATATCGGACAAAGTTCTGCTTTTATACATAAGGTTTCCGTTGGCCTTTTTTTTTTTTTTTCCCCAGAAATAGACTGTCAGATTCTTCTTCCTACATCTGTCTTAGGCTACAAGCTCCACTGAAACCTGTCCATCACGGGTGATGCTGTTGCTGTTTGAAATACCAGTGGCATAGCTTCCGGCATCAGAGCAACACACAAGCCACCACAATGCAACAAACTGACAGACAACTGGTGGCACCTAACAATAACAAAAGTAGTTTCACTTCGAGTGTTTCTTCCTATGTTAGGTAAATAATGTATTTCTATGTAAAAGAAATATGATAGTATCAGGGAAACTGTTCTGACTCCATGACATCCATTCCAGTGGAAAATTATTGAACCATAAATCCAGTATTTTGAAAATCAATTCCTAAAGCTCCTACAGCTAAGCATTGAGCTCAGTCATATTTCCATGCATGATACCATTTGTCTCTCAAATTGAAGCCTTTTAAAGTAATGAATAATTTTCTTTTTAAGGAATTATTACTTATAATCTATTTTTGAAGACAGGAATACCTGCAACAAAATTGACTTTTTTTTTTTTTTTTTTGATAGTACAAATATTTTAAAAGTCATCTTTTAATGTATGCAGTGTTTATCCTAGCTGGCCAACAGAAATTCCCTCTATTTCTGGTCTCTTCTCTGCCCTCTGAATCTTGAATCTTCAAATTCAATTTTAAACAAAACAAAACAAAAAACAAAAGCACAAAAGTAAACAAAAACAAACAAATAACTTGTTGCTTGAATTCCACTCCCAGAAATCATGCTTCAATTGATCCATAGGCAAGAGAATTTAGAACCAGAGATCCAGTGAAAGGTTATAAATTTTGATTCTTTTTTGAACAACATATTTGCAAAACATCATATCAGTGTATCCATGACACATTCATTGTTCTCATGAATTTTTATTAAATTTTTAGTCAGTGGGATAAGTGAAAATTTAGGTAGTAGTTATCAAAATTGTAATTCTTCGAAGTGCTTCGTCTCAAACACAAGACATTGTTCTCAATAACTTAATAAATTCTTAATAACTCATTTTATCACCCTCTAAAATTATCTTACTTTTTATATGTTATTGTATGTATATATATTTTATTGTCTTTCTCCCCAGTTGAATGTAATCTCTACCAAAAGCACTAAAATCATGCATGATATATGGTAGGGAAATAATAAGTAATTGTGATGAACAATATTCTACATATTTTGGTTATTAAAGGTGAAAATAATATAAAAATTATTTCACCTCCATTTATTGTTGGAAGGAATGCAAAAAGGTACAGAAACTTTGAAAACAGTTTACCAGTTTCTTATTAAGTTAAACACACAATTATAGCATGACCAAGGAATTCCACTTCAAAGTATTTGTCTAATGACTGGCTTCTAATGAAGAGAATATGAAAAGGGAAAAACAATAACTTAAAAATAGAGAGTCTTGACAGATAACTTACCTTCATAAAGTGTTTGAGGTTCACATCACCAGTAAAAAGCCATGTTGTTATCATATACCCTCTGATATGTGCTAAAAAATCACTTCACCTCTGTGGTAATCTTCCCCCAAAACCCATAACCTCCATCTAATCAAAAGAAGCTATTAGACGAACCCAAATTGAGATTCATTCTACAGAATACCTGTCATTTACTTTCTTAGAGTATGAGCTTCACACACAAAAACAAAGAAACTGTCACAGATTGATATAGACTATAGAAACATGATGACTAAATAAACATGGTGTCCTGGACTGGACCCTGGAACAGTAAATGATCAAAATTGGATAAACTAATGAAATACAAATGAAGTATGTGATTTAGTTAATAGCACTGTATTGAATTAATTTCTTAGTTTTAATAAATCGACCATGATTATATAAGATGATAACATTAGGGAAAGCTGGGGGAAAGGTATACAGAAAGTTTCTCTGTACTATCTTTTACAGCACATACGTAAATTTAAACTTATTTCAAAATAAAAACTTTAAAAAAGAAAAAAAATGTTAATTAATTATACAGGAAAAATGGATAGTGAAGACCAAAAGTTACTGAAGACAACTTTGTGAGCATAGACGAGGTCAACAAACTAGTGGATTAGGAATTGGGTATTGAAGGGTGGATAGGATTTGGAGATCTAGAAGGTAAGAGAAAATGTAAATAGCGTTATAGCAGCAGAAGTGTACAAACACAAGAAGTACACAAAGGAAAAGTGAGTGAACCAATCCAATAAAGTTTAAAAGAGGCATAGTCAGGAGGGCTCTTTTACTGTAAAAATAATAGTTTTGTAATATAGGTACATACTTATTTAAGTACTTACAAAATTTATTTTTCTAAATGAAAATATCTTTCTCCTTTTTCCTAGATAAAAGTTTGAGTTGCTTACTATACCCAGACATCAATTTGTGCCACTAGTAAAGATACAGGTTTGTTTTATATTTGTTTAGGACATTTTCCATATATCAATGAGTCCATTACTGACCCAGATGTTTTTTAAAACATGGCTTTAAGTCAATGCCTCTGAGGGAGGTTAAGTGAAGAAGCTAAAGTCAGTGTGTCAATGAGCCTGATTGAAACATTGTTAGTGAGTAACAACTCCACAAAATCATGTGCGCTCCCTTAGATCACTATGATTTTCTACAGTTGTCGGGTAAAGACCCCTCCGAGTGCTGCAGAGTTGCTGTCCTCAGAAATTGGTTACTTATCTTCCACAGGTTGGTTTCTATTCAAAGGTGTCTTTTCTCTCTTGCCATCCTTGTGCTTGTGGGATACAAAGTATCTTTACTAGAAGTATTAATAATTGTTTCCATAAGATTTAACATTTATTTCATTAAGGAGTCTTCCTGGGGTGACTATAGTATTGTGTATTTTCACATTTCCTTCTGTTCCCAGCTCGAAAGCTTCCTATGACACTCAAGAGTCCTCTGTGTTCTTTAGTGTCAACATCTTTTCCACTTTGACGCTTCATGGGAGAAATACAAAGCTAGATCTCTAAGGGATCTAGCATGCTGCTTAGTGGAGGTTAGACAAAGGGCAGGAACCACAAATGAATCATAGAAGCTAGTTCCCTTCACTATCTTTGTTTCACTGGTGACCAATAAATACCACTAGCCTAGAGTTTCCATGTATCCATCTCTTTTCAAAATGCAAAGACTCCTTGACCTTCCTCCTTGCCCTCAATCCTACACACACATACACACACACACACACACATCACCCTCATTAATGGGAAATCAAGCCTGGAAATGATTGCTTTTAGAATAGAAAATTCTTTCTTTCCTGCTGGTGATGAAATGTTTAAAAATGTGCCCATGAAATCTCTGTCTCCTAGCAATTTATTTCTGCTCAAGCCAGGATCTCTACTGATAACAAATTATTGAGGGAAAAGGAAAAACAACAACAACAACTGTCCACAGCTTGAGTGGGGCAGAAATGCATCTTTATCAAGTTTCATGCTAAAATCTGGTGACAAAGTAACTCTGGAAATTGAGTATTTATTTTGTATCACCACGTGATCAAATATGGTTAACTTTTAAATATTTCACTTTTTTTTTTTTTAAATTAATTATGGGCTAGTCCAGAAAGCACTGAAGATTAGCTCATGCCTGACAAGAACATCTTATTGCGGAGGATGGCAGGACACAGTGTTTCCTAGGCTATGGACTTAATTAAACCAAAAATTTGTAATGTTAAGGTAAAAACCTTAGACTCACAGCGTGATCTGATCCAGCAGGAAGAAATATCTTTGAATCCATGCAGAAAATAATGTAAGAATGTGAATTTACGCCAATGAGACATGGCAGCCAGAGTGTCCCAGAAGCCAAGAGAAAGCCCAGAGAATTGTAACCAAGAGGTTTGCCCCTCTCCTCTCCACTCCTACATGGTACCACAGCCCAGTCCTCAAAGGGCTGCATCCTGCTTACAGAGTAGCATGAAGCTCCACTTAGACCTTGACATCACTGTGAGGATTCAAACAAAGCTTGTTTATAGAAGTAATTTTCATCTTGAGGACAACTCATATTCTGAAGGGAAAAGCACTGTGCCTCAGTCCTGATTTTTCCACTTTCTTGCTTTTCTCTGCTGATGAATTTGCCGGCATGAATTCTCTTAGCTCTCCCCATGCTACCAAATCCTTTTTCCTTGGCACACACTCCCCTGAAACTCATTGGAACTGAGTCCCTAAGAAAACTGAGACACAGACCTCTTTCTCATGCATGGTGCCAAGTAAGAGCAAAAACTGCCTGCTCCTACTCATAAATTCTCTTTCATTTCAACAAGAAAGCCTGCTCTTTCTCTGTCTCTTTCTCACACATACTCACAGACATCCACATGCAGAAATTTTCTTCCTTTCAGCTCATGATCAATAAGAAGATACACTCCGTAGGAAAGTTGCAGAGTGAGCCTCCTGCTTCTAGCAGACAATGGGAACTTTAGCAAAGCTTTCTGGAAAAAGCACCAAGGTGATCAGCATAAAACCTGATTTCAGTCACCAAGGGAAACAGGGAAAGAGCATTGGCTGGTGGGAGTCGATAGCCACAGAGTCACTCCATCAGCTAAACTTGTTACAGGGTGTCCTGACATGATAGCTTGACATTAGATAAATAGATACACCAGATGAGAAATTACTGAGGAAAATAATTGCACCCAGCGGAGAGGGATAGTGTGACATTTCTGGATTTCCCAACCTCCTTTTATAAGAAATCACCCTCTGGCATCAGAAACTCTCACACCTTAAGTCTGATAAGCAAAAGGGATTTTATTTCCTCTGAAGGATAAATGAATAAACAAACAAATAAACAAAACATAGTCAAACAGAATTGTTTAATAGAAAAAACAATACCGTGGTTCCTTTCACACCTCAGATGGAAAACTCAAAAATCAATTTACAAACACAGTCTTGGTTTTCTTGTGAATTAGGTGCTCTACAGATAAAAACTTTTCTTCCTTGTCTTCAGTTTCTGCCACAGCAGCTCCATTCATGGTCTCAAAACCTCTCCCTGTTTAGCTGAGGGCATATGACATCCAACCCTTTGGGATAAAATTATCTTTTCCTTTGTAATAATGCATTACCCTTCCATTATCTTCTCCTTGATGCTTCAGCAAATGCAAGCAGTATTCTGCATTCAAGCAGACTTTGTCATGTAGCTCTCTAGACGTTATGTCTAAGGCTAAGCTGAAGAATTTCAAATACTACTTGAAATCATTTTATTTGCTTAATGAAATAAAAAAATGAATCATCAAGCTTTGAAATGTGATAATGCTGTTTTCTCAGCTCATTACAATTACCCTTTAAATAATAAGTAATTACCCTCTTTTAACTTGTAGTACTATCTTGGGATAGTTAAAGGATTTACAAAAGTCAGAGGCCTGGGGTTCTGACTTTTCATGAAACAACTTGTTCTTGAAGGTTTATTTCCGTGTGCACTTTTTCATCCTTGTCCACTTTGCTTTCCTTACTTAGGCAGCTTTCTCTTCATTAGCATTCTCATTTAAAAAAAAAAAAAATGGGGCTTTTCCTAGAGGAAACTGATTTCCTGAATCAGTAAGACATTACCTCTTAGTAGGAAGAGAATGCATGGCTGAATTAACATTTTGTCAACATGAATTAAAATTTTGTTTGTGGAACAGAAAACTTAGGAATCCTACATAATAAAATCTGTACATCGATCAATAGATAACATTTAACTGAACTCTCATTTTTTTAATTATAACATTTTACATAGACATTAAATACTCGTACAATTAAGAAGGCCAGTTATATATCATACCCGTATTAGAAATAAATTATATAAAACTAAGATATAGTTACATATTGCATAATCTAGTTTTAACGTGTCATGTGAATATGTTCCTGTGTGTGTCTACTGCATCCACATCAAGGGTGCAAATTGTGTCCAAGGGCTAAACCCTGCCCCTCTTTCTGCTTTGTTTTGTTTCATGGAAACAGTTATGTTCCTTTGATTACATATTTGTTGCTTTGTTTACTAATATTCCTAGCTACTTTCATGCACAATGGCAGAATTCTTTCTGTATCTGTGCCCATGAAGCCTAAAATATTTGTTATCTTGACCTTTGCAGAAAAAGTTTGCCAACTTGATCTACACATAATTATGTATTCTTTTTTGTGGGACTGAGTTTCATTAAATTTGTTTCAGCAACAAGTTCTCAAGTTAAATCTACAGGTTAATGGACAAGTAAGTATTTATCTATTTGAATTTAGGCAAGTGTTATATAAATCAAATTGTTGTTGTTGTTTGATGTTGTTATGTGCCGTCAAGTCGGACCCTACTCATAGCGATCCCTCCTTGGGTTTCCTAGGCAGTATCACTACGGGAGTAGATTGCCCCATCTTCCTTCCGAGGAGTGGCTGGTGGGTTTGAACCGCCAGCCTTCTGGATCAAATAGGATGTTTAAAACTGCCTTTATAAGATGTGAGACTTTGACCTTTCTAAGTTTCCATTTCCTCATTGGTAGAATGATGCTGATAATAGTCTAGACAGAATAGTATTGCTATAAAGAAATAAGTGCTTAGAACAGTGTCCAGCACAGAGTAAACAGTTACTAATATTTAATATTAATATTATATTACATATATTATAAAGTGTATATAATGTATTTATACACACATATATATAATTGTATTATGCATATATATAATACAATAATATATTATTTTTGTTGCTGTTGGTAATTTTTGCCCATAGTCAGACATCTGCATGTATCTCTGAAAGTTTCAATGATCTTCTATATTGGGAAGACTTCAAAAAAATATCAGCATGTTAATTCTACATCTAGACAACTAGTATATAAAACAAGTGAACGAAACCTTACCAACAGAAAATCTGAATTCTAGATCCATGTCTGCCATGAACCTAAATTATTTCTTATTCAATTCATGTGAAAGGAAAACTCATTATGATTCGAATCTGCCAAGGACAGTATAAGGCACAAGCTAACCACTCATTTTAGGAGCTCTGGTAGCATAGTGCCTAAGGCACTTGACTGCTAACCAGAAGGCTGGCGGTTCAAACCCACCAGCCACTCCTCAGAAGGAAGGTTGGGCAATCTGCTTCCCTATTGATACTACCTTGGACCCAAGGAGGGGTCGCTATTAGTCTGGTGAGTCAGCCCATAACAACAACAACCACTCAACAGGTTTTCTTAGATTTACTTTGTATCAAGTTTTCCTGTAAAGAGAAAAGAGAATCTAGGTTGCATTGTTTTTCCCAGCAATTAAGCACCTACCAGGGAACACCTTTAGAGAACCACCAGTACTAGACCAGCTCTATAGAAAACCTCTTTGGAATGAGGATTTTATGCACCCAGTGTCTGCTTCTTGAACTTCTTTCTCCCAACAGCCTAATCAAGTGTTTTAATTACTAATCTCTGGTGATGGTTTCTAAGATGTAGCCCTTATTCTCTCTTACTCTGCTTTTGTCATCTTCTATATATTTCATCATCATCAATATTCAACTCTGTCTTTGTCTTCCCAACAGGAACAGAATAAAATTAATCCTCCCTGCTTCACAAGAAAAACAGCTCACCACCAGCCCCTAACCAATCTTCATCCTTCTGCCAATAGCACTCCAAAAAAAAAAAAAAACACCTCAATGCTGTGGAGTCATCGGATTGAACTCATAAAAACCCCTTCTTGGGTTTCTGAGGCAGTAACTCTACAGAAATAAATTTCCCAGTTTTCCTTCCAAGGAGTGGCCAGTGTGTTTGAGCCACCAGCCTTTTGGTTAGCAAATTCCTTAGGCACTACGCCACCAGAGCCCTTAACATCACTCCGGATACAGTAAAACACTTTAGCTGAATTAAAACTAAATATTACATCTTCACTTTTTATTTAGTGTTACAATAAGTAATATCCTCCTGAAGTATATATTTGAATTTTCTAGCAAAATTGTTTTTGAAGAAATTGTCTACTTTATACTGAAGAAATCTATTAAGGAAAGTCGTGTTGGGTTGTTTTCCATACAATTTAGTGACAGAGACTGTTTGTCTCTTTTAATAATTGAGACTTTTTTTTTTTTTCTGGCTATAAAGGGAATATAGTCTCGCTTACTTATTTATTTATTTTTTCCTGTCTTAGAATCTAGAAAATTAAATAAAGCATTTGATCCCAATTACTGCTTAGGCCAAATTCCTGTGGAAATATTCACTCTCCTTTTCTAAGAAATGAAAAATTTCTCTTGGAGACCTATGACAAATATAAAAACAGTGAAAACTGAAAAATTAAATATTTGGTTGTAATATTCCCCTGACGTTTTTAGTCTTGTAATTTATAGATGGATTCCAAATGGAAAATTCATTGTCATGGAGTAGATTCTGACTCATAGTGAGTCATAATGATCCCGATTGGGTTTCTGAGGCTGTAAATCATTGTGGAAGTAAATCCCCCCATCTTCCTTCCATGGAGCAGCTAGTGAGTTTGAACTGCTGACTTTCTGGTTAACAGCCAAATGCCTTATCCATTATGCTACCAGAGATCTTTTATAGATGGATTACACACACACACACACACAATCTCTGCCATTCAGTCCATTCGACTTATAAGGACACCTCCTTGGGTTTCAGAGGCAGTATCTCTATGGAAATAGATTGTTCAATCTTCTTTCTGAGGGGTGAGTGGCTGGTGGGTTTAAACTGCCAGCCTTCTGGTTAGCAGTCAAATGGCTCTATGCCAACAGAGCTACTAGATAGATGAGGCATCATTTTTAAATATCATAAGTACTCAACATTTTTGTATATATATGATTACACACACGTACTTGTGAGCAAAAAAAGAGAACTCCTTTGAAAATTTATGAAGAGAAAATTAAGAGCTTTGAAATCTGTGTATTTTTATTAAGATTTATTGATATGGCATTCTGAGTCACATCTCATAAAGCATGATAAGTAAAATGGCAATAAAAGAGACAAATAAAACCTCAATAGACAATACCAGGGAGGTCATGAATCCAGTTTGAATCAGTTTTCACTGACACTTTACATTATCAAGCATGATGTTCTTCTCCAGGCACTGATTCCTCTTAATAACATGACCAAAGTATGAGAGAAATCTCCCCATTCTTGCTCGTAAGTAGCATTCTGGCAGTACTTCTTTCAAATCAGACTTGTTAATTTCTTCAAACTTTCTATATTCTTTGCCAGCACCATAATTCAAAGACATCAATTCTTCTTCAGTCTTCCTTAATCATAGGCCAGCTTTTGCACGCATAGAATATGATTGAGAATACCATGGATTGAGCCAGGTTCACCTTAATCCTCAAAGTGATATCTTTCCTTTTAAAAACTTCAAAGAGATTTTTTGCAGTAGATTTGCCCAATACAATGCATCATTTGATTTATTGACCACCACTTCCATATGTGTTGGTTATTTATACAAGTAAAATCAAATCCTTGACAACTTCATTCTCTTCTTTGTTTGTCATAATTTTGTTTATTGGTCCAATTGTGAGGATTTTGTTTACTTTATGTTAAGATGTTAAGTTGTATTCCATACTGGGAGCTCTGGTGGTATATTGCCTAAGGCATTTGACTGCTAATCAGAAGGCTGGCAGATCAAACCCACCGGTCACTCCTCAGAAGGAAGATTGGACAATCTATTTCTATAGTGATACAACCTCAGAATCCCAAGGGGGGGGGGGTCGCTATGAGTCAGATCTGACTTGACAGCAATCTGAGTTAATCCATACTGGAGGCTGTAGTCTTGATCATCAGTCATCTGTAGTGCTTTAGGTCCTTTTCATTTTCAGCAAGCAATATCTTGTCATCTGCATATAACAGATTGTTAATGATTCTTTCTCTAGTCTTGATACTGTGCTCGTCTTCATAGAGACCTGCTTGTTGGATTATTTGCTCATTATACAGATTGAATGTTGTTGTTGCTGTTGTTAGGTGCCATTGAGTTGTTTCTGACTCATAGCGACCCCGTGCACAGCAGAACTTAAGATTGCCCGATCCCGCGCCAGCTCCATGATCCCTGCTATACTTGAGCCCATCATCACAGCTACCATGTCAATCCATCTCGTTGAAGGCCTCCCCCTCTTTTGTAGACCCTCCACCCTACCAAGCCTGACATCCTTCTACAGGGAATGGTCCCTTCTGAAAACATGACCAAAATAGGTGAGAAAAAGTCTGGTCATTCTTGCTTCCAAGGAGCATTTTGGGTGCACTTCCTCCTGGATAGATCTGTTAGTTCATTTAGCAGCCCATGGTACTTTCAGCATTCTTCGCCAGCATCACGACTCAAAACATCAACTCTTTTTCAGTCTTCCTTATTCATTGCCCAGCTCCCACATGCATATGAGGCAATTGGAAATATTAAGGCTTGTGTCAGGTGCACCTTAGTCCCCAGGGAGACATCCTTGCTCCTCAGCACTTGAAACAGTTCCTTCGTGGTTGAGTTTACCAATGCTGCATGTTGTCTAATGTCCTGACTGCTGCTTCCATTGGCATAGATTGTAGAACCAAGCAATGTGAATTCTTTGACAACCTCAATCTTCTCTCCATTTAATGTGATGCCACTCATTGGTCCAGTTTTTTTGTTTTCTTTATACTGAGACTTAATCCATACTGCAGACTGTATTCTTCAACCTTC
>NW_006921611.1:899926-919547 GCF_000298275.1 Orycteropus afer afer
ACAGTGTTTCTTTGCTATTCATAAGGTTTTCCCTGGCCAATTATTTGAGAAGTGGATGGCCTCTTCCTTCTTCCTAGTCTGTCTCAGTCTGTAAGCTGGGCTGATATCTGTGCACCATGTGCATCCTGCTGTGTTTGAAACACCAATGGTTCAGCCTCAAAACTCACATCAACACATAACCATGGTAGGACAAAGTGACAGACAAGTTTGTCTCCCTGTTGGAAACCCCTCATACCACCCTTACCTGAGTCCCTGTGGCTGATTGAATAAGTATTACAAAAGAATAAAATCATGACACACATCTTTCCTTATTTTAAACCATGCAGTATTCCCTCATTGTGTTCAAATGTCTGCTTCTTGGTGCATGTACAAGTTCCACATGAGCACAATTAAGTATTCTCAAATTCTCATTGTTTGTAATGCTACCCATCATTTTTTATGATCTACACAATTGAAAGCCTTTGCATAGTCAGTAAAACATTGGCAAATATCTTTCTGTTATTCTCTGCTTTCAGTCAAGATTAATCTGACATCAGCAATTATATCCCTTGGTCCATGTCCTCTTCTGATTATGGCTTGAGTTTCTGGCAGTTCCCTGTTGATGCACTATTGCCTCCATTTTTTAAATCATGTTTGCAAAATATTATTTGAATGTGGTTTAATGATATGGTTCAAAATGTCTACATTCTGTTAGATCATCTTCTTTTGGAATGGACACAAATATATATATTTCTTCCAGTCAGTTGACCATGTAGCAGTCTTCCAAATTTCTTGGCATAGACACATAAGCATTTCCAAGATTGCATACATTTGTTGAAACATCTCAATTGGTATTACATCAATACCTGAAGCCTTGTTTTTTGACAATGCCTTCAGTGTGGCTTGGACTTTTCCCTTGAATAGCATCAGTTCTGGATCATATGCTACCTCCTATAATAGTTGAACATTGACCAATTCTTTTTGGTACAGTGACTCTGTGTATCCCTTCCATCTTCTTTTGTTGGAAAGGGTAATTACTGGTGATTGGAGCATGAATGAGGGAAACAAAGAAGAGGGATTTGCAATTGGGAAATATGTCTTTGGTGATAAAAACAATGTGAGGGATTGCATTACAGGATTTTGCAGAACCAATGATTTACTCATGACAAATAAGTTTTTCAAAAACATAAATGGTGACTATAAACATGGACATCATGAGAGAGATTCCACAGGAATCACATTGACTACATCTGTGGAAAGAGATGATGGAGAAGCTCAATACCATCGATCAGAACAAGGCTAAGGTTCATTTGTGGAACAGACCACCAATTGTTCATATGCAAGTTCAAGTTGAAGCTGAGGAAAATTAAAACAATCGACTAGCCAAAGTACAACCTTCAGTATATCCTGCCTGAATTTAAGGGCAATTTCAAGAATAGATTTGATGCATCAAACATTGTGATAATTAAGGTTGTATGTCAACTTGGCTAGACCACGATTCTAAGTGGTTTAGCAGTTCTGATATAGTCATCCCCATGGTAAGATAATGTAATCATCTCCATGATGAGATCTGCTATGAGCAGTCAGTCAGTTGAAAGGGAGTTTCCTTCATGGTGTGGCCTGTTTTCAGCACATAAGGAAAGGCTCTGGGACAGTTATCTGGCTTTTTACTTGGGATCCTCCTTCTGGTTCATCATCTGCCATATTGCCTACTAATCTTAAAATTGTTTCTTTTGCAGCCTCTGAACCAACAGCTTGCCATTTTATCTGCCAATATTGAATTTGTCAGCCTCTGAAGAGGTTGCATATTGCCTGCTGATCTTGAGTTCTTCAGCCCTTGCACCTGCCATGAGTCAGAAGAAGCCTCCAGCTTGATATTTGACTTGCAGACTTGGGACTTGCTACTCTCTACAAGTGCATGAACCATTTTTTTGAGATAAATCTCTTTCTCATTCTCCCTCTCTCTCTCTACATATGTGTGTGTATGTGTGTGTGTATGTTGTGGTTGTTGTTATGTGCCGTGAAGTTGGACCCAACTCATAGTGACCCCTCCTTGGATTTCTGAGGTGGTATTACTATGAAAGTAGATTGCCCGACCTTCCATCCAAAGAGTGACTATATTTCATTGGTTTTGCTTCTCTAGAGAACTCAGCCTAAGACAAACACTAATAACAAATACCTGACAAGTTGTGATATGACTTCAAGGACATCATACATGAAGAAAGCAAAAGGCCTTTAAAAACACAGAGAAGAAAGAAAAGACCAAAGTGATGTCAAAAAGGACTCTGAAACTTGCTCTTAAATGTAGGGTAGCTAGAGAATGGAAAAAAAAAAAAAAAGACATAAAAAAGCTGGAAAGAAGATTTCAAATGATAGCTGCAGAAAACAAAGGAAATGACTATAATGAAATGTACAAAAACCTGGAGTTACAAAACCAAAAATGAAGAACATGCTTGGAATTTCTCAATCTGGAAGACCTGAAGAAAAAATTAAGGTCTCAAGTAGCAATATTGAAATATGCAATAGATATGATTAATATCTGTATTTAAATATCACGAGCAGGCACTATTTGAGTAGAGTAGAGGAAAAAGACATCCTTGGAGCTAGTATTCCTGAGAAGACTTCTTAGAAGAAAATAAGTGATCTAAATGCTGCAAAGTTTTGCTCACAAACTAGAGTCAATTCAGCAAGATATGTCTTTTTATTGTTGTTAATTACAAATTTTCACTTACTCAAAATTCTATTTGGCTTTTTCACACACACACACACACACACACACACCCCACACACATATATATTTAAGTCCCAGATACTTGAAAGGCAAGTCAGATAAAGTTTTCTCTAAGTGGCTTGGATAATAATTTCTTGGTCAACTAGCTATTTTTGCTGAGATCCTTTTTACTGTATTGAATTTTATGACTATTATTATCAAAGCCTGAAAGAGGGCCTAATCAGCTGATTAAGTAGGAAGAAAGAGCCATTTTGTTACAAGAGGCTGCAGGTCTTTTCCTTGTGAGGAGAATGGTGGTCATAATGCTCTGTGGACTATTTTCACTGTTGGTTGCAGACCACTAGAGAAGGACCTTGTACAACTCTGAAATATACATCCAACTTTCCCCTATATATGCTTGATCTGTTACTACCAACATTACAGCCTTAGGCGTCTGTTGATGCTGGTTTACTATTGCACTCCCATGCCTGGTGAAAGTCCCAATGAGAGACTGTTCCAGCAAGTACAGATTCCAAAGAGAGGGAGAGAAATGATGCCCGCTCATATGGGACATGCAGCAGATTCATCTTCATACTGATTAAATTGCCCAAATCAAGTAAAGTGGGCCCATGACAAATTAAGCAATGAAGCCATGTGATCAGTTTTCAAGCTGGAGTTTCACAGAACTCTGGATTTTTTCTAAAGCTAGAGCTGACATTTTTTGCTAGAGATAAGGGGAGTAAATTTACCTGGGTACAGTCTACATACAATTATTGTCCAGATAACTTTTTTTTTTCTCATGATACCTTCCATTCTCAGGCCTGCATATCTTCTTAAAGAGTTCTCTGGCCCTGAGTCCTCTGGATTAGTATAAAGAGTAATTTGATGACATTACCAAGGACCTGGAGGCATAATGGATAAGGCATTTGGCTGCTAAGGTCAGTGGTTCAAACTCACTAACTGCTCCATGGAAGGAAGATAGGCAATTTGTTTCCTTAAAGATTTATAGCCTTAGAAACCGAACGAGAGCCCTATGGGTCATAATCAACTAGATGGCAGTAACTTTGGTGTTTTTGCTTTTTGGTTTATTAGGGACCTATACTCTTAGCTACTGGAGGTAAGGATATAGGAGCAAGACAGCCAGATCCTTCTAGAATTCCAACTTAATGGTGACTACACTGCACTTACTTCATAAATAAATATTTAGTGCTTACTTTACACTAGCACTTTGCATTAGTGATAGCAAATCCTGACAGTTCACTTCACACCCAAGACATACACTGAATTTACTGTCTTGCTTCACTGGCTACCCTCACTTAGCTCCGAGTTTCCTTTCTTACTCATTTTTGAACCTAAGTGACTAACTCAAGGTCTGACTTGTAGTTTGAATTCAATAATATTTGTTGATCTGAGCTGAAGAGTGGGGGATGGAGACAGGCATATCGATGAAGAAAAAACAAAGGAACTGGCTTCCCTGGAGATAGCAGTGTCTTCTGCTTCCCTTAAGACAAGTTGCTTGTACTGAGGTTTTTTTTTTTTTTGTTTTGTTTTTTTTTTTTAATTTCATCCACATTGCCTCACAGAAAAATAACTGCATTTGATTTAACTTTCTAAAGTTTAAAACTGCTATATAAAACACAACTGGGGCATCTTAATAAATAATTGAATCTACCTCCTCTCCCTGGCAGGGTTTAGGACTCATGGGAAGAGCCAAGAAGAAAGAGGTAGGAGTAGATGCAGCAAGAGGTATTCCATGTGTCTCATGGCTGGCATGAGAATTTCTTATTTATTACCAGAAAATCACCAAACCTAAGTAAGCAGACAGACAAAGTGAAGCGAAACTCAAGGGATGTGTCATCTGGCATGGAAAGAAAGAGAGTAAGCCAGAAAGGTTAAGCACAAATAGAAAGAAAATCAAGTTAATATCCTCATTGAGCTAACACTGTTTGATACTTATTTGGATTTGCCAGATAACATTTTAAATATCCACAGGCTGAAAGAAGCATGATGCTGGCCACCTTGCAGTATTTCCCAGTCTCAATAGCATCCCCTGTCCTATTCCATGGAAGATCAGAAATGAAGAAGCCCAGGTTGGTCCTGTGAATGATCTCAACACTGATGAGCAGATCACAGATCACTAATGAGCAGATCACAGAGCAGGCCATCAGGAACCAAAGTGGGTGTCAGGCACCCCCTGAGTATTTCTGATCAATTTGGAATAAACGAAGGCTTTAGGAAGCAGTAGAAAGTCCTCCAAAATCAGTGACAGGCTATTTTTATCCCCTTGGTCAGGAAAGCCTGTCCTTCACTGTCACTCTGTGAAGCAGCCAGGAGCTGAATCCCAACCTTCCTAATCAAATGCTATTAGAATTAGATCTTCTGCAACATCCTGCTACTGCAAAAGAAGATGATAACTCTGAGTTTAAGAAAAGGAGTCAAAGAATTGCACTATCTTCTTTAGACTCATCACCAGTGAATAGAATTCACGACCCTAGACAAGTTGAAATTTTGGTTTCTTCAAATAATGTCCATGTGACCAAGGTATGTGGGTTGCCCTGAGCTACTGAGAGATGTTCCTGAACAGAGAAGAACAATGAACTGCGGTTCCCAACTGCATACTGAATGTTTCCTATTAGCTCACTACCCTTTGCAGTAAATCAACTTACTCTCCATTACAATAGATGGCAATAGTGCATTACTTGTCAGCAACATGCTGCAATAATAAGGCTCTTTCAGACAGCTTCTCAAGTACAGATAGTGATGTCTGTGGAGAAATAGAATCACTTTAAAAAAAAAAAATATGAGCAATAGCTCCATAACAAGGCCAGTTCCAGTATTTCAACAGGAGGTTTCCTGAATTTTCTTACATGATGACAAGTAATATATTGCAAACAGCATGATGAGAATTCACTTACTTAATTGAAAGCCATTTTAGAAATTGAGGTCCAATTAATTCAGCAACAGAAATGTAGTCTCGAAAATATCCAAAGCCTGAAGAAATTACAAATTATATAGTGGACTCTGGAGGCAGCCAGAATGGCTGAATTCAAAGCCTGTCTCTATCACTTACTAGCTGTGTGACCATGGGTAGGTTATTTAAACTGGCGGTTTAAACCCACCAGCCACTCCTCAGAAGGAAGATTGGGCAATCTATTTCAGTAGAGATACCACCTTGGAAACCCAAGGAGGGATCACTATGAGTTGAATCGACTCGATGGCAGTGAGGTTTTTGTTTGTTTGTTTGTTTTATAAATACCTCATATTTGTTGTAATGAAAAAATAATGGTAACTTTATATAGGTTTGTGGGTTAAATAAGGTAATATCTTTGAGAAGCTGACAACAATACCTATAACACAAGCATCTGATAAATGTTATTTGTTATTATGTTATGCTCAATATTTTAAGTTGCTGACTTAATTGAGCCAGATGCCCAATTTAATTCAGGGGACCCCAGGAATATCTGCTCCTTATCTATTACCATTCCCCTCAGGCCAATGCAGATTTGAATTCTTAGAAACTATTCCAGGGAGATTGGATTTTGAGCTTCTCAAAGAGCTCTGGTGGCATAGTGCTTAAGCCATTTGACTGCAAACCAGAAGGCTGGCAGTTTGAACTCACCAGCCACTCCTCGGAAGGAAGATTGGGCAATCTACTTCTGTAGAGATACTGCCTTGGAAACCCAAGGAAGGGTCACTGTGAGTTGGGAACAACTAAGTGGTAGTGAGTTTTTGGTGAAAGGAAGAAATAAAGACACCAAAGTCATCTTGTCCCCACTGGTTGGCATATGACAAATATTTGAAGTGGCTCTGAGGCATCACAGAGAACAGCTGCAATAACATTGTCAGCCTGAAAAGCATCAAAGCTATGTTCCGGCTTGAGCCACCCTGGGGAGAATCCTAATTCAAAGCAGTCAATGCAGAAAAATGCTTAGCCCTGGTAGGACTGGGACTAGCTTACCATCACATGTGACACCTAGTTTGTAGTGAACACTTGATGAGAAAGAAATAATGACAGTAATGACCTGTTTACCCACAAACAATGCCCAGTCAGGGACATCTGTCACCATTATCACCATTGAGACACCTTCTTATATTACTTTGTGCTGCTGAAAATCTGACAAAGCTCTTCATTTTGTAGCTAATAAGAAGGATATCTTGCATAAGCTATGATTATTAAGGAAGGCCACCAATATTAACAAGCACCTCTGCTCCTGTTCATGGTGGGTGTGTTGCTAGCACTGAGAAAGAACTGAGATATCCACTTCAAGTTATTTTTCTTGCACTTAATTCCACTTCATTAGCCAGAGTCTTACTTGTACCTTAGTATAATCCAGATACACTGACACCTGTATTTTTCCTCTTGGATGGGTGATTAATTTGTTTCTTCCTACCAAAAAGGACTCTGTAACCTCTGGGTGAGCTTCCAACTAGGTGAACAGTGACTGTTCTGTCCTTATTCTCTGGTTTCATCAAGCCTCTCCCATTTTATATGTCACTGAGGTCTTGAATATTTCAGCTTCTTAATGACCAGAGGTATACAGTATATAGAAAGTTATAAGAAATATGAATTTGTTTTCAGTTTTCTCATAGATTTTAGGTCCTGCTACAATGCAGGATGTTTCTAGAAAAAAGTAAGAATATTAATAACAGAAGGAGACAGGTTTCCAAACCCTTCAGAATTTGATAAAGATCAGGCTAAAATCGAGCCTTTTTTCCTCATGACTCTTAGTAGGTCTCAATATTCTGGTTACCTAGGAAGATATAACATTTCCATGCCTGATTACTCCAAAGCAATGGGTAAGTCAAAGTCAAGTAAAATGTCTTCAGTCAAGACAAACACAATACATAAGGTAAATGATAAGTGTCAACCCCTTACTTCTGGTGCTTTGGTATTTATGTCTTTTGTTGCTGTTGTTATCTGCCATCGAGTTGGACCCGACTCATAGCAACCCCTCCTTGGGTTTCTGAGGCAGTTGTTGTTGTTGTTGTTATGTGCCGTCGATTAGGCCCCGACTCATAGCGACCCCTCCTTGGGTTTCCAAGGCAGTGTCACTACGGAAGTAGGATTGCCCAACCTTCCTTCTGAGGAGTGGCTGGTGGGTTTGAATCGCCAGCCATCTGGTTAGCAGGCAAGTGTCTTAGCCACTATGCTACCAGAGCTCCCTATGGAAATAGATTGCCCAACCTTCCTTCCAAAGAGTGGCTGATGGGTTTGAACCGCCAGCCTTTTGGTTAGCAGTCAAGTGCCTTAGGCACTGCATTACCAGAACTCCTTTATGTCTTTTAGTAGTGCTCAACTATCATCATCAGAACACACACAGCCTTTTCTGCCTTATTTTGCATATCATTATTCTGTAAAAAAAGAAAAAAGATTGGACCAATGGCAAAATACCTCTGTGCAGTTCTAAATAATGCAGCCAGCTAGTTTATTTTCAAAGTAGATCTTTCCGATCATCCTACTTAAAATTGTTCACATGCATAAGTCCTTCCTCATTAAAAAACTGTGTGATATAGAGACATACATCATACAATATATGTATTCTGAAGGAGTCTAAAGGCAAGTGTTAAATAAGCCTGAAAATACTTCAATTTGTTGAGTAGTAAAGAGACTGAATTTCATACTCTATTTTCTGTCTGCTTGTGTTCCAATGAGCTGCTCCAAGCACCCCTCAAATGACCTATCCTCTCTAATTCTTCATTTCTCTTTCTAAAAGGAGAATAATAATACTCCTATCTCAAGGACTGTAATAATGATTAAATGAACTAATCCAGAAATGATGATTAGCCCAGTGCCTCAACACACTAAGCCCTCAATCAGCATTACTTTTATGATGAATGTTGATTCAAATTCACTTTAAATTCTACCAAACATTTCCATATATCTGAGCATATGGAATTTTCTTCTCTATTTTATACCTCTTGATCTTCTTCATCCTTAAAAGGAATGGTATATTCTGGGAGTGGTCAATAATAGCAAGAATGAGCTTTCATGGTTTCATAGGTACTTCATGTAGAGCAGATGAGTATTAAGGGCTAGTGCTGAGACTTCCCCAGAACAGATAAAAATAGAAAAGAAGTGAAAATTCTGTGAAAAGCAGTAGGAAAGGACCACAGCAGGGTGTGCGGGGGTGGTCTCACTGGAGGAGGAAGTTGCCTTTCTGGGAGTCACAGGAAGTAAGCTTGTCACTGTCTGAATGGGTACCTGGGGGAAATTATAACGATGACATTTACTGTTGTCTGGGCAGAGTCTCTTCCTAATTGACTTCTGGTAAGAACAGATTCTTGGGTAATGGAACAATATGAATAGTTTTCAGATATGAGGGTATAAATAAGGGTAGGTAAATATATGCCATCTTAACTGATCATCAGCATCACCTTGCAATAGACAGCATTATTATTCACATTTATTGGTAAAGTAGTGCTTAGTTCATATTCTTTTTGAGGTCACACTCATTTGAGACTCTAATGAAGGATATTATCCTTTCCTTAGAAATCTTCTCATACACATAAAACATTGCATGCCTTTTCTAGGGGTTCACCTATCACCTGATGCCTGTTGATAAAATGCTCTTAAGAATAACACAAAAGACACAAATTCCTCCCTCCAATACATAGTGAACTCCTTGAGTGTGTGGATCCTGGCTTCCCTGTTCATCTCCCTGTCCCCACTGCCAGAGTAGATATATAAGATATGTAAAAGTGGTTTCTTAATAGAAAAATAAGTTAATTAATTCATTAATTCATATCTATCCTGAGTCAAGTGTTCTCTAAGCATTATCTCAGCTAATTGCCACAGCATCCTTTAATGGGGAGGTCATGATAAGGAAACAAATACAGAGGGATTGAACACCTTTCCCGAGGTACAGAGCTTATAAATTATGGAGTCAGAATTGGAACTTGCGTTTTTCTGGTTTAAAGTCTCTATGCTTACCTCTTTACTGTTTTGCTTCTAGAGGGCTGTAGTAAAATAGAAACATTTGAGTTCCTTCTTATAGTAACAGACCAAAGACTGAACTTTTTATGTTGATTAAATATTGAGAGGTAGTTTGTTTAAACGGTTTATTTCCCATCAAAAGAAATTCCATGCTAGGTTAGTGGAATGCTCTGGAACCGCATAAGTGGTTTCCTTGCATCCAGAGTGTGGTTTTCACAGGATGGGTTTCCTCACATACCATTAATCTTATGTCAAAATGAAGAGACCATAGAGCTTCAATATCTAGGATGGATGAGGCACGTGATATCTTGCATTGCTATTCCCACTGTATTCACTTGCTTTTTACAGGCCAATGTTTGAGTCTATGCTCATGGGATCATAAAGAAATTGTTGATTGTAATAAAGATAATTTGAATCAGAAGCAGTAGACAGGAGCAGCTGTATTCAAATCTTTCCATCACTGTCTACTAGTCCACTTTCATCCACCTATTAGATTTCAGTTGACTGAGGAAAACAGGACATTTTTCCCTTTCTCTTTTCACTTGTCTCCTAACATGCAATCTCAACAATGACTATCACTTTAAAAGATTATCTTCATAAATTCAATGAGATTCCAAGTTTAATGAGCCAATGTCATGAGGACCATTGACCCTCTTTTCTTGCATCCTCAGAGATGGCTCTCAGCCAGAATCCCCTTTCCAGGGATGTTTTATTATAATTGAGCAGGAAGACCCCCATATCATCTATGCTACCCCAGGCAGTTTTCCTGATGTAGAGCAAATAGATGTACTAATTAACATTTTTATTTATTTTCTTATTTTATTTTACTAAGTTTACATCCCCTGACTGAGTCACAAGTGCTAGGCTGCTAACCAAAAAGTCAGTGGTTTGAATCCACCAGCTGCTCTCTGAAGCAACATTTTATAGTCTGCTTCCATAAAGATTATAGCCTTGGAAGCCCTATGGGGAAGTTTGACTGTATCCTGTTAGGTCACTGTTAAATATCCCAGAGTTTAATTCATTATAAAGTAGTGAGTTTTGCAGTGATTTGCCTCATGCAAGACAGCTTACACCACCGTAATGTTTTATTAATAAGATAGTAATGATGATAGTTAATATTTATTTTGTCCTTTACTGTATGCCAGTATGGTGCCAAGTGAATAACAGGGCTTATTACATTTGATCATCATGTTAGTACCATGAAGTACATACTATTGTTATTCCCATTGTGTTTCTGAAAAATTGAATTTAAGAATGTGATAATGACCTTCCCAGTGAGAGACAAGAGGTGACAGAATCAGAGTTTGGACCTAGGTGTGCCCAAACTCCAGAGTGTTTATTTGGAACCATTACATTAAAATGATACATTGATCTAACATCTTCCTTGTCACAGTTTTCTTATTCCATTTATTTTTTTTTTCATTCTACCTGTTTATATTGTAGTGGTTAGTACTGGTGGTTATAATTAATGGTGACACTAAGGCAATAGTTTATTGAACAAATATTTACTAAGGACTATGAGTGTGTAAAAAGTTCAACTGTACAGAGGAGAGAACATGGATATGTGAAGAATTATTTTCTAAATTCTCCTTGATTATTTCTTCCTATGCATCTTATGTGTTAAGCACAATCTCTTTATCCTACTTTCTCTTATAAAGGCTCTGTAGCTTTTTGTATTTAACAACCCCTATTTTAAACTATGCAGTGCTGTGCAAAACAGTGTATAAGATGTTTTAAAGACCACCTTGGGTAACTTCCTGTAATGTTTGAATCTGAAATATTTTCCCCTGAACCCACAATTTTCCATATAGTCAAGCTGCTAAATTGCCTCTCTGAGAGGCAAAAATTACTCTCTTGATTTGATTTCCTTTGTTTTCTTAAGCAAGTATAAGATATTACTGATTTCTTTTTAATCCTGACACTATTGTCACATCTCTCTCCTTACTTATAAAACTCTAGCCAAATTTCGACAATAAGTACCTGCAAAAATATTATGTTTTAAAGAATTGAAAATGTTAAGCACTCCAGTACTTATAATCCATATCCTTAGGCCTCTTTAACAGTTTTCTAGTCAGGGTTTTAAAAAAGATCAGCAACAAATAATTACAACAGCCAGAGTCTTCATCATTGTCTCCTTCCTATGCTAATTGTCTCTTGGTTGTCAAATAGCTATTATAAGACTGCCTTAAAAGACTCATGCTTTTCTGAAAACTTTTCTATGTGCTAATAAGTCAATGGGAGCTCTGGTAGCATAGTGCTTAAAGCACTTGACTGCTAACCAGAAGGCTGGCTGTTCAACCCACCAGCCACTCCTCGGAAGGAAGGTTGGGCAATCTACTTCCATAGTGATACTGCCTCGGAAACCCAAGGAGGGGTGCTATGAGTCAGGGGCCGACTCAATGGCACGTAACAACAACAATAAGTCAATATAAAAATATACAGAGCTTTGTGCTGTGAAAATTTGTCATAACAGTTGTCCTAACTTGGGCAGTGATGGATTTGAACTCTTGCTTCCCATATGTCAAAAAACTCACTGCCATCAAGTTGATTCCTACACATAGCAACCCCCATTGGGTTTGTGAAGTGGTATGTAAGTTGCTTCATCTTCCTTCTGTGGAGCAGCTTGTAGGTTTGAACCACCAACCTTCTGCTTAGCAGTCAAATGCCTTAGGCATTATACCACCAAAACTCTTTTTTATATGTCAGGGTTACTTAAAATTAATATAGAATAAGTAGGTAATGACTGAAGCTCCTTCCCTGAACTAGAATCATGACACAATTAAGTCAAAGCAATATCAAGTAGGGATAATTTCTCTCAGCTACAGAACAAGTAATGCATTATAATGATTTATGCCACTTCTTTAAATAATTGAATCTGATGATTCAAGAGCTTGAATTATATACTTGTGACCAGATTCCCAGCTTTTTATTTACTAAAAGTGAAGCATCTCCTAATATTTTCCACTTTAGTGAGGAGTTTCTATATAGAATTTGGTCAACTTGGAACGTTTATTGAACTTTGTTTCAGAATGCAGGGAGTCTTGGAATTAAGACATTTCCTAGTTATACTAGTTGGGATGAACCACACTTACAACCATCTGCTTTTCTTTTCTTTTCTTTTTTTTAACACCTTATCATTAGCAATATGTGCCACATACAATGTTACAGCATGCAACTTGCTGATGTTGTCATTCTCAAATGTTCACTCACAGATGTTCAAAGATCAGATTTATAAAGACACTGATAATAAAAGGCAATAATAATAAAAACTTAAAAAAATATTCAGCTCAGACCAACTTACAACGGAGTTGTCAAAATGAATCCTCGTGATAATTGAGAACTATCTATACATTGCTTATTCAGCTTGTTTATGATATAGACATATTTTGGTTTTGTTCTATAATCCTGATTTGAGATCATTTCAAAACTAAAACCTAAATACTTCCACACATTATATTTATGTTGGATCATTATAATTTAAAATGAAATTTACTCCCAACCCAGAAAACCTATACACATAAATGAAGAAAAAGAAAAATTTTATTATTTAATAAGCCTTAAAGGAGAATGTTGGGAGCTCTGGTAGCATAGTGCCTAAGGCTACCAGATTAGCTAGACTGCTAATCAGGAGGCTGACGGTTCAAACCCACCAGCCACTCCTAGGAAGGAAGGTTGGGCAATCCTACTTCCGTAGTGATAACTGCCTCTGAAACCCAAGGAGGGGTCGCTAGGAGTCGGGGGCCGACTCTATGGCAAATAACAACAACAACAAAGGAGAATGTGATGCATTCTAGACAATCTACTAAATAGATTGAAAGAAGAGAAATATTATCCTTTGTATAGCTCAATGGACACAATGCATTGCCTTCATGTTTTCAATATAAAATTGCTTGTTTTCTAATATCTCTGTGGCAGAATACCTGAAGCTATGCTAATCTCTTTCCAGGAAACTAGGAGTTAGGGCCATGTCTTCCTTGATGATTATATTTTAAAAAGCATAGCTCTCAGTTCTTTGAGGAAATATCTTTGATTTCAATACTTTTGAAAGAGAAAGAGAAATAACCTACAATTGTAAGTTTTCTAAAGTAAATGTTGAGAAAGAGAAGGGAGAAACTTTTCTTCATTTTTTAATTTTTATTTGCCCTTGTGCACGAGATCTCTATTACTGAATGAAAGATTGTGCATTTCTGTGAATGGCAGCAAAAACTATGTGGAATCTTTTGCACACACAGACACTCAACCTAAACTAGAAATACAGAAACACAAGCAAAATTCACTATCACAAGAAAAATATGACTTTACTCAGATTAAAAAAAAGTTAAGTTTATAAAATAGCAACGGACTAGCATACCCTTTAAAAAATAAATGATTCTTTTGCTCCAAAATGTTTTAAATAGTTTTTATATACATGAAATAATTTTTATATTGAGATAAATCAGAGCAAAAATTAATTAAGTAATCAATTGTATATTGATATGCAGAATTTTTAGAGCTTAGATAGTAATTGTGCAGATACTTACAATGGTGAATAATACCCAAGAAAATTAAATTATGCTTACATATTATTAAGCTTCCTTCTTTATTATTCTGTAGCTGTTGCTGAACAAAATATGTGTTTAAGAAGACTGCTTTAGGCTGAAGCTGAAGTTCTAAACCATTATAGACCTCATGATTACCATTTCAGCAAAGCCTTCTTGAGCATTTTAGATTCTCTCATCACTCCTTCAACTTTTGCTATTCTCATTCCATCAATTCTTAACCCTGAGCCTTTCATACTTTTTTGTTTTTTCTGATTTTTTTTAACTACCAGCTACTGAAAGTGATGAAATAATTCACAATTCTTTTTCTGTAATCTCCTAAATCATCTACCCAAACTCAAATCAACTTATATATATATATATATATATATATATTTTAAATTTATTACCTACTTAATATTTTACTACAGGTGATTCCAATCTTTTCTGTACCCATTGAATGTTGTTGTTGTTATTTGCCGTCGAGTCAGCCCCGACTCATAGCGACCCCTCCTTGGGTTTCCGAGGCAGTATCACTACGGAAGTAGGATTGCCCAACCTTCCTTCCGAGGAGAGGCTGGTGGGTTTGAACCGCCAGCCTTCTGGTTAGCAGTCAAGTGCCTTAGGCATTATGCTACCTTGAATGGTCAGTGTCATTTCCGTATTCCTAACTTTCAAGAGATTATCTTTTTTTAAGAAAATACTGTTGAGAAATTCTAGGTTATCTAGTATTATGTCCTAATTTTCTTTAGTATTCACTTGACAATAAATGCTTCCCATCAGCTCTGTATTTCCCAGATGTTACCTTCATCTCTATCCCCTCCTTTCTCAAAAGACAAGACATTGCTGTGTGTATTATTGAGAAATAATTTCTTGCAACCCTCAGGAACTTACTTTTTTTTTTTTTTGCTCTCTATCTTTTCATTGGTTCTTTCCCTTCTGCTTTATTAGGTCTTATAACTTTTAAAAATAACTAAAAAACAGAAGAAAAACCTCCCCTAGTTTGTAATATCAAGAATTTAAATAAGAATCTCCTCATTTTCCTTTAGAAAAACATACAGAAAAATAAGGAACAGGGTGGGGGTGGGGGGGGGATTTACATACAAAAAGATTCTCACATCCTATTTAAGGTAAAACAAGGAAATAGAAAATCTGCTAGGATTGTGGTAGAGCTGAAGGGAGGTGGTGTGATATTTGGCGTCAAGTGTGACAGTGAACAGTGAATGAAATGGTAAGGGACCTCAGCATAGACAATCCCTGTCATTACAACCAAAAATACACTTCTTGAACATGAAGTACCTATCCATAGGTATAGTAATGAGCTGAGTGGTTTCCCCTCAAAAATTGTCTACCTAGAACCTCAGAATGTTACTTTGCTGGGAATAGAAGCCTCTACAGATGTAATTATTGTAAGGCTCTGGAGATGAAACCATCCTGGATTAGACCCATCCCAGTGTTGGGTTTTCGACTAATAGCAACACTGTAAAACAGAATAAAACTGTCCCATATGGTTTCTGAGGCTATAATCTTTATCAAAGCAAGCTGCCATATCTTTATCCTGTGGAGCCACTGGTGGGTTCAAACCATCGACCTATGGTTAGCAGCCAAGCACTTAACCACTGCACAACCAAGATCTTTTTCTTGATTAGGGTGGGCCCTATATCTAATAATGGGTATCTTTATAGAAAATAGAAAAGGAGTATTCCCACAGAAACACATGGAAGAAGGCCACGTGAAGATGGTAACAGCTGTTGGAGAAATATGTCATCTGTATACAGGAAGTTCAAGGATTGCTGGCAACACCAGAAACTAGGAGAAAGGAGAGGAATGGATCTTCTCTCAGAGTGCCAGAAGAATCGTCTTGCCAACACAGTGATTTCTGACTTCTGGCCTCCTGAACTATAGGAGAATAAATTTATTTTGTTTGAAGCCATTATGTTTGTGGCGACTTATTATGGCTGCCCCAGGAAACTGGTACAAAAAACGGGTAATATAGGCATAAATGCTGAAATGTTAATTTTGGGAAATAAGACTGGGATTGTCCAGAAGGCTCAGCTAAGAGAGATGACAAAAAACAAAACAAAACAAATGTGCCAAGGGGATATAGGGTAGCTATGGTACGCAAGAGAAAACCTTTTTGGAAATTTCCCTGATATATGTCCATTGGAGGGAGCTCTGGTTGCATAGTGCCTAAGGCACTTGCCTGATAACCAGAAGGCTGGCAATTCAAACCCACCAGCCACTCCTCAGAAGGAAGATGGGGCAATCTACTTACGTAGTGATGCCACCTCAGAAACCCAAGGAGGGGTCACTATGAGTCAAGTCCAACTCCATGGCACATAACAACAACAACAACATGTCCATTGGAAACAACCACTTTGCAAGTTCAGGATGGATGGAGGAAAACTTCCTAGACAAAGTTAATTTTGAAAAAAGGGAAAGGCTTGTCCATTTAGAGAAGCACACAGAATTGCTGTACTTGAAGTAAACAGTATATTTTGCTGACAGCAGAAATTAGAACTCTTGAGTTGTAAAATCTTTTTCTTGCCCATGTCCCACCAGGCCCCCCAACCACAGAAACCTATTGGTTCAGAAAAGTCTACCATTTAACCTTGAGTCATAAAAGAGTAGTGGTACAGAATCCATTTAAAATGAGTAAATAAACAGTAAAACTTTCCACCAGAACAGTCACCAGAAAATATCGCCAAGTTGTAGCCAAAGATTTAGCCAATATCTCACCGTTAAAGTGAAGTATGAAGTAATCAATACAGGAAGAAAGACCACAGAGCACAAAAAGAAGAGCTCAGGAGGAATGGACATATAATAGAGAGAAGTAAGAGGAACTTACAGCACTGAGGGTAAGAATAGAAGAAAGATAAAAGAATTACAGAAACAATGATTATCAGAAAGGATACAAAGAGAAAAGCTACAGAGACTATCAGTAGTCAGATGAAGAGATAAAGTATATAGAAATAAAGGGCAAAAAAGAAAGAAAGAATATGGAAATATGTCAACTGATATAGAGGAAATAGGGAAAAAGTAAACAACATATTCATATTTGGATGTCTTAAAAACAACAAAAAGATCAATTCAACAAATATTCTGAAATATAATTTGAGAAACTTTTCTGACAATTAGAGAAGTTTTGAACCTTCATTTTGTCTAATGAAATACTGACCAAGCAGTTTATTACATGATGTTTATGAATAAAATTTTTTGTTATTAAAGATAATAAAAAAAGTCCTCAAGAAATATGAAAAAATATAAAAGTCACTTCTAAGGGAAAAATATGCAAATAAAATATTATTTGTATGTGTTTGTGTGTGTGTAATTGCTATGAGTTGGAATTGATTCAACAGCAATGAGTGTGTGTGTGCGTGTGTGTGTGTGTAAAACCAAAAAAGCAAATTCACTGCCATTGAATCAATTCCAACTCATAGCAACCCCTGTTAGGTTTCCAAGGCTGTAAATCTTTAGGAAGGGGATCACCTCATCGTTCTTCTGCTATGTGTCTATACATACATATGTAAAAACAAAACCAAACTCACTGCAATTGAGTCAATTCTGACTCATAGCAACCCACTTTGGGATTCTGAGGTAGTAAATCTTTATGGAAATAGATTGTCCAGCCTTCCTTTCACAGAGTGGCTGATGGGTTTGAACCGCCAACCTTCTGGTTAGTAGTCAAATGCCTTAAGCACTATGCCACTGGAGCTCCTTTTGTAGGTACATACATACAAACATGCATACATGTACATATATATACATACATGTACATATATACATATCTATATATACGTGTACATATGTAAAATTAAGCTGATATCAGACTTTCCACTCCATCCTAAAATCTAATTCCAGAAGAAAGTGTAATTTAAGGATTTTATAACTAGCCAAGCTATCTTTTAAGCATGTAAAATATAAAAAGGCATACAGGACAACTATAAACAGTTTATTATGAAAAAACTCAGAAAACGTTATTCCATAGCCTTCTCCAAAAAATGATTTTAGGAACTTTAATCAACCGTGAAATGACTGGGAAATGTTTAGCCGAAGACATGTGGTAAGCAATGGATACATTTGGCTAAAACAAAATGAAAGCAAATATGGGGATAAGGGTAACAGAATTCTTGTTGTTGTTGTTGTTGTTAGGTGCTGTCGAGTCATTTCCAACTCCTAGTGACCCCAAGCACAGCAGAACGAAACACTGCCCGATCCCGTGCCAGCTCCACGATCCCTGCTATACTTGAGCCCTTTATCGCAGCCACCGTATCAATCCATCTCCTTGAAGGCCTCCCCCTCTTTTGTCGACCCTCCACCCTACCAAGCATGACATCCTTCTCCAAGGAATGGTCCCATCTGACAACATGACCAAAATAGGTGAGACGAAGTCTGGCCATTCTTGCTTCCAAGGAGGATCTCGGGTGCACTTCCTCCAGGACAGATCTGTTAGTTCTTCTAGCAGTACATGGTACTTTCAACATTCCTTGCCAGCACCACAACTCAAAAGCATCAGCTCTTCTTCGGTCTTCCTTATTCATTGTCCAGCTCTCACATGCATATGAGGCAATTGGAAATATCATGGCTTCTGGCAGGCACACCTTAGTCCTAAAGGAGACATCCTTGCTCCTCAGCACTTGCAACAGTTTCTTCATGGTTGACCTTCCCAGTGCTACACGTCGTCTAATGTCCTGACTGATGCTTCCTTTGGCATCGATTATAGAACCAAGCAACGTGAATTCTTTGACAACCTCAATCTTCTCTCCATTTATTGTGAAGCTGCTCATTGGTCCAGTTGTGAGGATTTTTGTTTTCTTTATACTGCAGACTTTATTCTTCAACCTTCATTAGTAAGTGGCTCAAGTCATTCTCACTTTCAGCAAAGTTGTATTGTCTGTGTATCTCAGGTTGTTAATGATTCTTCCTCCAATCCTGATGCCACGTGGTTCTTCATATAGTCCAGTTTCTCAGATTATTTGCTCAGCATATAGATTAAATAAGTGTGGGGAAAAGATACAACCCTGACACAATCCCTTCTTGATTTTAAACCAAGTAGTGTCCCCTTGTTCCGTTCGAATGACAGCCTCCTGGTCAAGGTACAGGTTATTCATTAGTACAATCAAGTGTTCAGGAATTTCCATTCTTCTCAATGTTATCCACAATTTGTCATGATCCACACATTAAAATGCCTTTGCATAGTCAATAAAACACAAGTGAACATCTTTCTGGTATTCTTTGCCTTGAGCTGAGATCCATCTGACAATAACAATGATATCCCTTGTTCCACGCCCTCTTCTGAATCCAGCTTGCACTTCTGGAAGTTCTCTGTCAATATACTGCTGCACCCATTTCTGAATTATCTTCAGTAAGGTCTTACTTGCATGCGATATTAATGATATTGTTCTATAATTTCCAATCTGTGGGATCACCTTTCTTTGGAATGGGCACAAATATGGATCTCTTCCAGTCAGTTGGCCAGGT
>NW_006921611.1:920913-949764 GCF_000298275.1 Orycteropus afer afer
AGGATATCAATCTTCATGCGTTCCATTTCATTTTTGACAACTTCTAATTTTCCTAGATTCATACTTCATACGTTCCATGTTCCGATGATTAATGGATGACTGTAGCTGTTTCTCTTCCATTTGAGTGGTGCCATGTCAGCAAATGGAAGTCTCGAAAACTTTACCTTATCCATATGAGTAAGGCTGGGTTTACTCAGATGATGCAGCTCTTTCCCAGTCTTATTTTGAGAGCCTTCTAATCTAAATGGACTATTCATAAAGTTGCACGGTAATGTATCAAACAATGTTTATTTGTTTTTCATAAGGTTTTCCCTGGCCAATTCTTTGAGAAGTAGATGGATTCTTCCTTCTTCCTAGTCTGTCTCAGTCTGTAAACTGGGCTGATACCTATGCACCATGTTCATCCCACTGGGTTTGAAACACCAGTGGCTCAGCTTCAAAACTCACATCAACACGTCACCATGGTAGGACAAACCGACAGGCAAGTTTGTCTCACTGTTGGAAACCTCTCATACCACCCTTACCTGGGTCCCTGTGGCTGACTCCTCCTCTTTCTGGATTCCTGGGCCTTTTAATCCCTTTTCTCCCGCTCTCCTGCCCTGCTGCTTTGGGCATGACTGAGTTTCCTCTCCTCACCTGGACCCCTGTGGCTGACTGCTCCTCTGTTTGGGTTCCTGGCTTTTAATCCCCTTTCTCCTGTTCTCTTGCCCTGCTGCTTTAGGCATGCCTGGGTTCTCTCTCCTCCCCTGGATCCTTGCGGCTGACAATGTAAAGGAATAGTATGTAAATATAAGGTAGACTAACAATATAGAAATAAACCAAGTAAAAAAGTGATAAAGAGAAGACAGTGGACTTGAAGAAGTAAAATAGAGTGGAGGTAAAATAATCTTGCTCATACCTAATTTTTAGTAGCAGAGTCAAAATATTGCATTCAAGGCTAACTAATCAAACAGTAGAAATATAAGCATATTTAAGGGAAAAACAGTAAACATTAAGGAAAAACACTGTTAAGTAAATTTGGGAGACTGGATAAGAGGAAAAGGAAAATAGAGGAAGAAAAAAGAAACAAATTTGATAATCCTCATAACAGAAAATTAATAGATATCATGTATAATTGCTCTGGTAGCATAGTGCCTAAGGCACTTGACTGCTAACCAGAAGGCTGGCGGTTCAAATCCACCAGCCACTCCTCAGAAGGAAGGTTGGGCAATCTTCTTCTGTAGTGATACTGCCTCAGAAACCCAAGGAGGGGTCGCTATGAGTCGGGGCCGACTCGATGGCAAATAACACAACACACACAACATGTATAATTGCAATGGGGACCATCTGAAAATTTGTATTTCTTTAATAATCAGAAGATATGCAATTTATCAAAAAAGAAACAGAAACATAATGGATATTCAACTCATAGAGACACCTCCTTGGATTTCTGAGGCAGTATTCTACAGAAGTACATTGCCCATCTTCCTTCTGAGGATTCTGAGAAGTGGGTAGTGTGTTTGAACCACCAGCCTTCTGGTTAGCAGTCAAATCCCTTAGGTGCTACACCACCAGAGCTCCTATAAAGAAACTTAGGAAAGTTATATAACAATCTGATACAAGAAGCCAACAGGGAAGAACCTCAGCAAATAGGGGCTTGGTTGAGAGGAACATTCTGTACTTTTATCTTGGACTGATATTTTGATCAGTAAAAAAAGTATTTTTAATATTTCCCTTTTAGATGACAAGAATTAAATACTTTTAAATAAAACAAGTTGCATTCCCATTGCAAACAATTCACCAGCAAGCTGTGCCTTTTTTCTATTCCATCTTAAGACAATTGCAATCCTCCTTCTTTCTCATACACTCAGACTTCAGAAAAGAGTAATAAATATTATTTTAATAAAAGCATGAACAAATTACATCAGCTTTTTCCACTTCTTTGCCATCTTCTACTTACTACATAAATATTGGCAATTGATTTCCCAAGGTCACCAATGATCTCATGGGGGCAAAGCTATAAAAATGATCATTATTAATATACTTTCTTTTACTTAACAGCTATATATAATGCAACAGCTAAATCAAATGTTGGTAAATTGACATAATATCAGAGAGTTTTAGGGAAGCTGGATATTTAAAGGAAATAAGAAATGAATTTATTTTTAATAGGTGATACTCTTCTCCTAGGAGCTTTTGGTTAACATAGTTAAGGCTTTTGGGCATTAATCAAAGATTGGTGGTTCAAACCCACCAGACATTCCATGTGAGTAAGATGATGCAGTCTGATTCCATAAAGATTTACAGCCTTAGAAGTCCTAAGAGGCTGTTCTACATTGTCCTATAGGGTCACTGTGAATCAGAATCGACTTACTGCCAGTGTTTTTTTTTTTTGTGTGTGTGTGTGTGTTTTATTCACCTCCTAATTTATTACTTATTTTTAAATTATCTTCTATTTGTTTTTTATATTTCAATTTTTGATATATTAGATTTTCTTAAAAGAATGTTAAATGATTTTATTTTTTAATGAGATGATAGCAATGCTAGTATCTTTTGCTACCATTCTTCTGTCAGTCTGTCATACTTGCATGTTGCTGTGGTGCTGAAAGTTACATCATCAGTATTTCTAATACAAGCATGTTCACTCATAGTAGACAGGTTTCAGGAGAACTTTTAGACTAGACAGACTAGGAAGAAAGGCCTGGAAATCTCCTTTCTAAAGATAACCAATAAAAACCTTTTGGATCTTTATAAAATATTGCTTGCTTTGGATACATTAACAGGGGGAATCCATAGCTAGAGAAGGACATCATGTTTGGTGAAGTAGAGAGCCAGCAAGGGGAGTAGGAATCCCTCAGTGAAATAAATGAGCACAGCAGTGTCAAAGATGGACTCAAACATGCTGACAATTATGAGGATGACTCAAGACTTGGCCATATTTTGTTCTGTTGTACATAAGGTTGCCATGAGTCAGAGTCAACTTGATGGGAGTAAACAGCAGCATTATCTTTTGATTCCATTATTGAAAAGAGATACATGTACTTATTTAGGTATGTATTTATACAAGGTTTCCTAAAGTGTCCATGCTCTAATTCAGTGCTACAATTCACACATTGCAGTTTAGCCAACCTGATTCACATTGCATGATGTCCATTCATCAAGCAGCTTACTCCTCCACCCCATCTTCTCTTTCTTTTATCCTAGCCATCCTCACACCCAACAATTTTGAAAATGGACTTTGTTGCATCAGCAAATAAAGTTCATTGCTATGTACTTGCTTTCTTTGGTTAATGCCAACTACACTTTCTTGATTTCATGTGATCAAAAAGAATAACTTTTTTTTTTTTTTTTACCTGAGGTGATAAGAGAACACAAATTCCCATGACAGAATTGAAAAATAATGCGTTGTAAAAATAAAAACAACATATAACCTAGAAAATGGCCTTTGTTTTCCTTCTGGTGCCAGACATTATTTCATTATGTTAATTCCAAAGGGCTAGCAAGAAACTGACTTAAATTGAACAGTAATCCATAGTAAAATTGACTAATCTGGTTTCACCTGTGACTGACTCTTTAAAATGCAAAAAGTAGTACACGAAACAGAAAATAACAAAAGAGTAAACTGTGTTTCTAAATTACTAATATATTGGAAAGCCTAGGTCTCCTGGTGTGAGGTATGCATGAAAATAAGAGAAGTGTATGAAAATGGAAACTTTGCAGCCTGTATTTATAAGAACCTGTGTGCAACTGTATCAGAATTCAAGAGTATTCTTTAACTCAGGCAAATCAAAGAACCATTTGTGTCTGGTAAAACCAGCCCCAAACAAAGAAAACAAAGTAAATAGCAATTAAGAATTTCATTAGGAGAAGCCATAAGACACAAATATGCACTACATCATGTCATGAACTTCAGCTTTGTGTTTACCAGATGTCACATCATACGTGCCTTGCTCTCACCCTACAGATGCTTCTGGCGTCTCTTAGTAACTACCATAATGCCACCTTAAAATATTCTCTAAAGTGCAGAAAGGTATGTATAGTTTATAATTATGTATCTAAGGGAAAGGAGAATAGAAATACATACATATACGTGAATACATATGTACATATACACACACATATTTTTTTGTGTATTTGTATTTGTGAGTATGTCTATGTACACATATACAATAACTATACAGGTATGTGTTATTTAAAATTCATTTGGGCAATGTCTCATTGCATATACATTCATAGTCCAATAAAGTCCTTGTGCTTTTTTTTTTTTTTTTAAAGAAAGCAGCTCTCTTTTTGTTTATTATTTCCCCGTTTTCATTTTAAAGACCTCAAACTCAAACTTTTGCAACACTGGACCATAGGCAGGATGCAGGCAAGTGAGCCAGAGGACATGGCTCTGAGTATGGGCTCTCAGGCTTTGTTTGGTGGGCAGGTGGGCAATGACATTGGGGGCTGGAGGCCTGGGTGAGCATGTTCCATACCCTCCCTACCCAATTCCTCTCACTAGGCTCCCACCTCTTCCATCTCAGCCACTGCTGCCATTACCCTTTCCTCTGGCCACCACCAGCAGTTCCAGTAGCAGCAGCAGCAGCAATAAGGACAACCAGAAGAGGGCACCCATAAGTTTTTAAAATTATGTTCACACAATGTCCAAATCACATAATGACCTATTTCACAGAACATATTATAGACGTTAGTGACATTTACCTGTCACTATACACGAGATATGCATATATATGCATATGTATATATATATATATATATATATATATATATACACACACACATATATATAACTACTCTGCACAAAAAAAGACCTGGCAATCTGTTCCCATAAAGTTTAGAGCTTAGGAAATCCTATAAGGCAATTATTCTCTGTCATATAGGGTCACTGTGATTTGGAATTGACTCAACAGCACATAACAGGAACAACTATATATAGTATTATATGTACTATATATATAAAGGAGCTCTGGTGGTGTAGTACCTAAGGTATTTGACTGCTAATCAGAAGGCTGGTGGTTCAAACCCACCACCCACTCCTTGGAAGGAAGATTGGATAATCAACTTCTGTAGTCATACTACCTCGGAAACCCAAGGAGAGGTCGTTGTGAGTTGGATCTGAATCTATGGACATGTATATATACTATATATATATATATATATATATATGACTCATAGAGACCCCCATTGGGTTTCTGAGGCAGTAAACCTTTACAGAACTAGATTGTCCTGTCTTCCTTCTGTGAAGTGGCTGGTAAGTTTGAACCACCAACTTCCGGCTAGCAGTCAAAGCTTTAGGCACTGCACAATCAGAACTCCATACACACACACACTCACACATATACATATATCATATATAGATATAATTATGCACACATGTATCATCACATATTTGCTTTTATTGTTAAAGTTGTTTATAGAAGGTATGTGGGAGAAAGAGAGAGAGAACAAGGATTCCAGATAAATTTCTTTTAATCTATCTTGTTTTATAAATTAGACTTTGAAATAATGTCCATAGTTATACAGCAAAATTAAAATTTTAAAATGATCACTAAAAATCAAAATAAAATTTTATATATATATAAATAAATAAATATATACTCACAGCTGTGTGATTCAAATGTTGTCATAGCCACTCAGATAGGATGTATTTCAAGGAATTTTAAAACTCAGTAATTTTGATGCAAATCCACAGTGGGATAGATCTTAAGGAAAGCACCTGGCAGTCTGTTCCCATAAAGATTACAGTCTAGGAATCCCTATGAGGCAATTCTCTGTCATATGTTGTTTTTCTTAGGTACTGTTGAGTCAGTTTCAACTCATAGTGACCCTATGTACAACAGAATGAAATACTGCCCAGTCTTGAGTACTCTCACAATCATTGCCATGCTTGAGTCCATCATTGCACCCACTGTACTAATCTATCTCTTTGATGGTCTTCTTTTTCTCTGACCCTCTACTCTACTCAGTATGATATGTTTCTCCAGGGACATTTAACAACACTGTCATAGCATGTGAGACAAAGTCTGGCCCTCACTTGTGACGAGCCTTCCAACTGTACTTCATCCAAGACAGATTTGATTGCTCTTCTAGCAGTCCATGGTACATTCAATACTCTTCACCAACACCACAAATCAAATACATCATTTCTTCTACTGCTACTTAACAACAACAACAATGTCTAGAATATAGATCTTTATATTTCATTTTTGTCAACTTCCAATTTTCCTAGATTCATACTTCATACATTCCACATTCTGATTATTACTGGATGCTTCCATCTTTTTCTTCTCATTTTGAGTCATTACACATCAGCAAATGAAGGACCCAAATGCTTTGTCCTACCCACATCTTTAAAGTCCCCTCAACTTTGAAGAGACAGCTCTTCCTCTGTCATATTTTGAGTACCTTCAAACCTGAGGGGTCATTTTCCATTACTATATCAGATAATGTTTCCCTGCTATTCATAAGTTTTTCAATAGCCATTTTTTTTCCCTTCCCTCCAGAATTGGATGTGGCCATGTCCTTCCTCCTAATTTGTCTTAGTCTGTTAGCTCTGCTGAAACCTGTCCATTATGGATGACTCTGCTAGTATTTGAAATACTAGTGGTATAGCTTTCAACATACCAGCAGCATAAACAGCACCACAGTTTCACAAACAGACAAAGACATGGTGATTTCTGCTATATAGGGTCACTATAAGTCAGAATAGACTTGATGGCATCAATGAGAAGAACAAGAGGCTATAAAATAATCAGGGAGAAGGTGTCTGGGAAAGTCTGTAGGGGTATAAATGAAACAAGATGAACACTTCTATACCAGAAAACAAGGAAGCTACCTGAAATATCTAAGACTGTATCAAAACAATTACAAGCTCATTAGAATAAGTGCTCACTGGTTGAAGATGAGAAAATTAGAACAAACATCAATAAAGATAATAACTGTGGTGGGTTGAAAGCATATTAAATCTATTGAACTCTGTGGGTTCATAATGATACCAATAAAGTCAGTGATCACT
This sequence comes from Orycteropus afer afer, assembly GCF_000298275.1. Taxonomy (NCBI): domain Eukaryota; kingdom Metazoa; phylum Chordata; class Mammalia; order Tubulidentata; family Orycteropodidae; genus Orycteropus; species Orycteropus afer. Next base: position 927,911 of record NW_006921611.1, read on the forward strand.
TTGAAAAATTTTAAGACCAACTCATTATTTTGAAAACCCAAAAGTAAAATAACCAAGCATTTAACCTTTAACGACTGTACCACTGGACAACAAAATAGGTAATGGAGACAATGTTCTCTTTAGAATAGCATTCACCTAATAATTGTAGAAGATATGATAGAATTTTATGCTTTTTAATTGGTGAATTATCACAACAGAGGGAAGTAACCAGAAATTATGTGCCTCCCCTTAGAAGTACATACCATAACAATAAAATAGACAGGCAAAAACATAAATAAACAAAACTTGAATAAAATAATTGATTATTATTGTTGTTGTTAGGTGGCATGGAGTTGGCTACAACTCGCAGCAACCCTCTGTAGAACAGAACGAAACACTGCCTCACAGTCCTTGCTATGTCTGAGCCCATCATTGCAGCCACTGTGGCAGGCCATCTCTTTAAGGGACTTCCCCTTTTTTTCTGACCCTCCACTTCACCAAGAATGATATCCTTCTCCAGTGACTGTCCCTTATGATAACATGACTAAAGTAGGTGAGACAAAGTCTGGCCATTCTTGCTTCCAAAGAGCATTATGGCTGAATTTCTTCCAAGACAGATTTGTTAGTTCTTCTTGGACTTTCAGCATTCTTTGCCTACACCACAACTCAAAAACACCAACTCTAATTTGGTCTTCCTTATTCATTGTCCAGCTTTCAAATACAGATGAGGCTACAGAAAATATCATGGCTTGGGTTAGTAGCACCTTAGTCTTCAAGAGACATCTTTGCTTTTCAATACTTTAAATAGGTCTTTTTTGCAGCAGATTTACTCAGTACAATACGACATTTGATTTCCTGACTGCTGCTTCCATGGAGGTTGATTGTGGATCCAAGTAATATGGAATCTTTGACAGCTTCAATCTTCCTCTCCATTTATTGTGATGCTTCTTATAGTTCCAGTTGTGAGGATTTTTGTTTCCTTTATGCTGAGCTGTATCCATACTGAAGACTGATTTTTAATCTTCCTGAGTGAGTGCTTCTAGTCATCTTCACTTTCAGCAAGCAAGGTTGTGTCCTCTGCATATTGCAGGATGTTAATGAGTCTTCCTCCAATCTTGATGCCTCATTCTTCTTCATATAGTTCAGCTTCTCAGATTATGTACACAGCATACAAATAAGTATGGTGAAAGGATACAATGCTGATGCACTCCTTTCCTGATTTTAAACCATGCAGTATCTCCTTGTTCTGTCTGAATGGCAGCCTTATGGTCTATGTACAGGTTCCTCATGAGCACAATTAAGTGTTCTGGAATTCCAGTTCTTCTCAATGTTATCCATAAATTGTTATGATCCACACAATCAAATACTTTTGCATAGTTGCTAAACAAAATTAAACATCTTTCTGGTATTTTTTACTTTCAGCCAAGAGCCATATGATATAAGCAATGATGTCCCTCATCCCACATCCTCTTCTGAATCCAACTTCCATTTCTGAAAGTTCCCTGTCAATATACTGCTGCAACCATTTTTTAATTATCTTCAGTAAGATTTCACTTGAGTGTTATATTAATAATATTGTTTGATAATTGCCACATTCTGTGGGATAATCTTTCTTTGGAATGGGTACAAAAATGGATTTCTTCTAGTCAGTTGGCCAGGTGGCTGTTTTCCAAATTTCTTGCCACAAATGACTAAGTGCCTCCAGTGTGGCATCTGTTTGTTAAAACATCTCACTGGGTTTTCTGTGAATTCTTGGAGCCTTGTTTTTCACCAATTCTTTCAGTGCAGCTTTACCTTCTTCCTTCAACACCATTGGTTCTTGATCAAATGCTACCCCCTGAAATAGAAGGACATCTACCAAATCTTTTTGGTTCAGTGACTTTGTTTATCCCTTCCATCTTCTTTTGATGTTGCCTGCATTATTCTATATTTTGCCCATAGAAACTTTGAATATTGCAACTCAGGGGTTGAATTTTTTCTTTGGTTCTTTCAGCATGAGAAATATGGAGTACGTTCTTTCCTTTTGGTTTTCTAACTCCAGGTGTTTTCTCATTGCATCATAATAATTTACTACCACTCATCTGTCAGTTTGTTATACTGTGGTTGCTCCTGTGTTGCTGTGATGCTGGAGACTATGCCACCGGTGTTTCAAATATCAGTAGGGTCACACTTGGTAGACAGGTTTCAGCAGAACTTTCAGGCTAAGACAGACTCGGTGGAAGGAAAAGGCCATCCACTTCTGAAAGAATTAGCCAGTGAAAACCTTATGAATAACAGTGAAACACTGTCTGATATGATATGTTTTACTTTATGTGAACATGCATTAAACATGTTAAAAACATGTTAAAAATATTATGCAGATAAACTTCAATATATATTCTATGAGAAGCTTTACAGGAAAATGACATGATTCTATAACAATATAAAAAATGTAGAAAAAAGAGGGTGAACCTATGAATTAGAAGACCTGTAAAAGACATATTAACTAACCAAAAGAGGTGGACCTTGTTTTTATTCTGATTCAACAGTGAAAATACTATGGAAAATATGAAAACTGAGTTGTTTACTGGATGCTGACTATGTGTCCCACACATGTTCCCTAAGCCCTCTTAGAGGCCAATTCTTGGACCTGTCAGAGTCTTCTTGAGTCTCTCAGTCTAGCCCTGGGAACAGGTCAGAAATACCAGGGAGTTAACTCCTAATACATGAGGGGTACTTATCAAAGGAAAGATGTTCAATTTCCTTCAGTCTCAGTGTGACAAATCTTACCTGTGCTCTACATACTGTCTCCAAGGGTTCCCCGTGGGACTGAGTCCTATCTGCACACAGCTATGTTTCTTCATTAGCAGACTCTTGGTAGACCTTAATTTTCTTCCCTTGCTTACATGTTTCCTCTCTGAAAGGGCTTCCTTAGATCACATCCAAGGTAGGTTATGTTATGCCTTTCTTGGGCAGGAAAATTTGAAGCAAGAAGAAAAATGCAAGCTATGGAAGAGAGAAGGAAGCTGTGTTGCTTGTGATTTTTCAGTGGACTTCAGTAGGCAAATAAGTTCTTCCAGCTTATTAAATCTTATCTTATCAAAGTTATTACATCCACTAGAAATGTAGCCTTCTTTGAACTCAAGATAAGGTTGTCATTGAACCACTCTCTTGTTTTATGTTTGTAATGCATTTATTCTGTACCCATTCAATGACATTTCTTATTGTCAGGAATTTGGGCCATCTCAATAGCTTATTTGCACTGTTCCTGCTTTAAGAGTGAATTTAACTGCCTACAAGGAGCTGGCATTATTCATACCTGGAAGGAGGCAGTTTTAGAACATCTAAAAATAAGTGCCTATATGCTTCCATCATGTATTTTTTGTGACTATACACACCCACGTGGCATGTAGTTCCACCCCTCTTGCTTCCCAACTTTATTTGTGAAGGGAAATACAAACCACTTGGCCTCTGGGAAGTATAGAGTCAGGTGTCAATCTGTAATAGGAATTGCCTAGAAATGCCTTCTTCCCAGAATCTGGGACCCTTAGGATGTTGTGGAGTCAATCTTCTAAAGGAAAGAAGCCAGGGTTTACATAGGAAGCTGGCCATGAATGTAGCCTCTCTAGCCTGGAGAAACACTCCCATTCCAACATGCCCCAGTGAGCAACTTGCCTGGATCATCTGGTGGAAGCCCCCACAGTTGTTTTTAAATAATTCGGCTTCTTGCATCACACAAAGAAACATTCATATCTACCCAAATTCACTCTCAGTTAGCAAGAGCTTTAAGCACACGACTAAAAGTGGGCCTGCCTGCACTACCAATCAACTGAAAAATATAAATTGACTAAAAAAATATATTTATAATCAGACTCTTCCCAGGCTTTCTCTACCTGTGGATTCAGTTAAAGGGAACAATAAAATTTTCTGGTTCTTCTCATGCTTATATAACCCAATGCCATCTTTCCTTAGTTTAAAAATATGTATGCTAATATGGCTACAAAATAGTCCCTCATTTCTATATAGAAATAGGAACAGTATGCTCAAAACTTAAGAAATACCTTGAAATACAGACCACCAAAGTGAAGCAAGAAAGAGAAATATTAATTTGCTGCTAGCAGGAGGATCAGTCTGCAAAGGAAGTCGTCTTACCTTCTGATAGTGAGCAGAAGTTATGTATGTTACAAGTGAAAGAGGAAATAAGCAGGAGATGTGTTGAACAAGGCAAATGTTTCCTTATTAATTAGAAGTAGATGATTTAAAGTCTTTCAGTTTAGGGTCAGCAAGGTAAATGGGTGCTTTGGTCTAGGGCTTGGCATTCTTTGTCCTGTTGGAATTATCAAAAGGATTTCTGCAATTCTCCTGACAATATAGGAGTTTCAGAAAAATATTTAACCCTTTACAAAAGCAAAATTATCATAAAAATCACAGAAAAACTTGAATATCTTAAACAGTGCTTCTGATACTGTCTACACTGTCAAATTTAACTGGAGGAAGAAGGTTTTACTTTCCACACAAAGTCTTTCTGGAAAGTACTTGATGATACAGCATATAATATATGCTCATGAAATTTGTTTTCTTTTCATGGATACTTAACTGATTTTATTCTTTAAGTAGGTGTGCAAATAGCAAGTGCAAATTGTACTTCATATAGAAAGCTGTATTTCCATTTAATTTTGATGAGGTTGAATATGTTGATTCCTCTCTTAGCTAGTAGCAATAATTTACGAAATCACCCTTTCTCCTTTTCCTGTGTCACTAAAACTGATACTTGACACAGCTAGCAAAATCAGTTGATTCATCAAACTGAACCACATTTTCTAAGAGGTGATCTATAATTGCTGTATTTTTTTTTTCCTCTGTCTTGTGATGTTGCTTTGGGTTACCTAACCCCAGGCTCTGTTTTTGTGGTTTCTCTAATCTTTCAGTTCTTGCAGTCATCTACTTTTACTTATTTATTCAAATAAGAATCTTGATCTTAGAATTGAAACAAAAGCTTCCTTAATTATATACCCTCAAGTGACCAAATTCTCAATTCCTTAAAATTCTGCTACGATTAAAGCATGCTTTCTTGAGTTTTAGGTGTCACTTTATATCTGGTTTAGCTCCTTGACTTCTAGTCAGTTGTTCAGGATGTATGAAAAGTGTGAGGTTGGTATTTGAAGACTGAAAGTGGTACAGGGTCTATTTCATTGAATTTCATGAACCTCCATCTTACAATGGAATGAGTATAGCTGTCGATGTATTTGAGGATCTACAACATGGCTCTACCCAGATATGTGTGAGAGATTTTCTATGTAAATGAACTGTGATCCAACTATCAATAGGGAGCTGTTAACTATATTCAAACATGGGTCACTTCTACCTCACACTACAAACAGGCATGGAGAAAACCCTCACAGTAGCGCAAAGGCTGAACTTACTAACAGTGATCCTACTCCTCAAATCAGTTCAACTCTCTAATGCACATGAATGACTTGTCATTGTGACAAGTTTTTCACCAGCACTTGTGACTGGTCACCAGAGAGCCACTCACACTCATGAAGTGTTCTTACAGGTGAGGTCACTCCTGTCAGAGCCTTGTTGTCTTGTCTTATTTGGTATTTTAAAATGTTTACAATGTGCTTCAAATTTTGTACACCTGGAGATGTTACTTAACTGCTATATTCAATGTAAAAAAAAAAAAAAAAGACAAAATTTTAGTGGAAAACAGGCATAATGTGAAGAATTCAGAGAATATTTGTAGATTAGGCATGTTCATTACTTTTGAAGAACATTATCATGGGATTATGGATGGAAATATACATAAATCTATTGATGCTAGTGCAGAAAGACAGTGCTAAACAATGGTTTGGCTCAGTGTAGACATATTTATATCCTTTGTTACTTTGAAGTCCTAAGTAAAGATGTCATTCAAGTAAGGAAAACGTGTTGCCTTTATCTGTGACTAAAAGATGAGGGGAGAAGAATCTAGATGTATTTGTCCCTTGTGCATGTTAGTGTGTGCGTGTGTGTGTCTGTTTCTTTCACTCTAAGTTTGTGAGTAAATGTCTGTCTTTGTGTTTCTTTCTGCCTCTTTTCTATGGTATAATGTACATACATAATGCATATACATAACATGTATACATATATATGTATATGACATATGTATATACATATATAATGATTTTCAGATAGCTAATCAATGTACTTACATTTTATTGGATTATTTAATCCTGTAACTGAGTAAATTGGAGAGGTTTGCATCATTTAATTATGCTAGAAATTAAATAACTACATTCAGGGGAAAAAAAAAAAAAACCACCAAGCAAATATCCTGTACTCAAATAATGTCATATGTGCTCTACAGACGAAAACAACTATAGTAGTTGAAAGTGTATATGTTTGTCCCAATATGTCCTATGTTATGTTTGTACTTTTCCTCAAACTATGCATATTCTATGCCAGAAGTGTTTTTCTATTACAATTCTAAATGACATTTCTAATTTCTCAATAGATGATGGCCTGTTCTTTCTTATCCAAACATAATATGTGAAGATCTGAAATAAGTATATCAGTTTTACACCCACCACCAAACAACTCTTCCTTATCTTGGTTTATGATTTGCAGTTCATATTTCTGAAGAAACAGAAATCTCTTGCACAGATACACATACATAATACATTTCATTTAATTTATTTTTTACTGGGTGGCTTTGTTCTGACTTGTTCCTTTGTGCTTGACATTCATCTTTGTTTATATTTATTTTTGTGAGTATGTCTGATTGTGTCATAGTTTTCATTAGACCCTCTATATGAGAGGGACATTGCCTGCCCTGCCTTGCATTTTTTTTAATGATTAGATTTTTCAAAAGTGTTTTTCTGTAATGTGGCAATAGCAATGTTGGTGTGTACAAAAGCTATGGCCAAGTTAAATATTGTGATGTACAATTTTATTCCTTGACAAAATATTGAAGCAATGTACTGTCTAATTGCTTTAAATTATGAGTTAATAATGACATTAGCCTAACAAACAAGGACACATGTACTTCAGGGTTGAAATAAAATTAAACATAATACAAATATATTATAGAATACATTGGTACAAATTTAATTGTGTTTACTTTAATGGACGTAAGTATTAGAAATTTACTTTTCTATAACAATACTAAGTGGCATTAAGGAGTTCTGGTGGCGTAGTGGATAAGGCATCTGACTGCTAACCAGAAGGTCAGAGGTTCAAACTCGCAAGCTTCTCTGTAGAAGGAAGATGGAGAGATCTATTTCCATAAAGAGTCACAGTTTTAGAAACCAAACAGGGGTCACTATGAGTCAGAATCAAGTCAATGGCAGTGAGGTTTTTTTTTTTTTTTTTCCCAAGTGCTGTTAAGATTGTATTCAAGGAATACCCATTCTCACCTAGAAATTTAGGTTTAGGTGGGAAAATATCACATCCTAGCACTGTATCACAAAACACTTTACATATATTGTAGATTAGTCTTTGAAATAAGTCTGTAAGATGAAAATAAGGACCTCTGGTTGTGCTGTGCCTAAGACATTTGACTGCTAACAGAAGGTTGGCAGTTCACACCTACCAGCCACTCCATGGAAGGAGATGAGTGAGTCAATCTACTTCTGTAAAACTTACCACCTTGGAAGCCCACTGGGGGTCAATACAAGTTGTAATTGACTGGTTGGCAGTGGGAAGAGGAAAATAGTTCAACTGTGGTTGATGAGATTTGAGGTATCTTCAAAATCATTTCACATATGCATTATTTGGTATTGTCATAACACTAGAAATTTTTGAAGACTCAAGCAACAACAAAGAAAGAAAGATCTGTAGAATGAAAAATTTGCCAATGTTATTTCAGATGCTTCCAAATATTAAATGTAGAGAATGATTCTACTTATACCAGCCTGATTATATAGAGAAAACACACTAAAGTGAAGAATGACAATATATAATGTTTTAATAATGTGTTGTATGAATCATTCAAACCCTCCTTCCATGCCCTCGATACTGCTACTGGCAACACAATAGGCTCTAGTAATCAGAATCCTCTCTCTCTCTCTCTCTCTCTCTCACACACACACATACTACTACTACTACTACTACTACTACTATTACTACTACTACGACTACTACTACCACTACTACTAATCTCATAAGTAACAGATAGGATTATTGGTTAAGCTATTCCTATTATTTCATTGTAACAATTGGACTTCCTTGTTTGCCAGTTTCATATGGGCTTGGTATTACAAAGTAGATTAATCAATTCAGGTTGAACTACTGAAAATGAATTCTTAAACCCACAAAAATGAGACAAGACTTGATTAGCAATGGCAAATTAAAGTTCAGCTGATTCTTATACCAGTGCCTTAAGTTGAATATCTACATCTCTCCTGTCCAATTTAACAAAATTATTACTTTCTCACATACTCGTTGTTGTTGTTGTTGTTATTTGCCATCGAGTCGGCCCCGACTCATAGCGACCCCTCCTTGGGTTTCCGGGGCAGTATCACTACGGAAGTAGGAATGCTGTAAATAGCTAATGGAAATGCTTATAAATAACATGGGTTTTACAAAGCCAAGTAAGGTTTTGTTTCTTGTATCCTTGATTGTTCTTTATTATATGTCAATATTCAGAAATTTTCCTAATACAATATATTTCTGTATGATTTCTATGAAAATCTTCATTATCATCATTACCATCATCATCATCATCTTAACTTGGAAGAGTAACTCACTTTTTAGCAGTGGAAACATGCATTGTTTTTTTCTCTGATAGGATATGATTAAATCCAATAGCTGAGATTATTTACTCAATCATATTCAGTCCCAGGTTATGAACCAGATTCATTCCTAAGTATGTATTTAGGTTGAATTTAATAGGTAAGTCAGAACAGGTGCATATAGTTCTTGGCATAGTGGTTACTGCAGTCAGCTGCTATTCAAAAGGTCAGGAATACAGCTGCTCTATGGGAGAAAGATGAGGCAGTCTCCTTTTATAAATATTTACAGCCTTGGAAACCCTCTGGGGTAAGGAAGTTCTATTATGTCCAAAATAACTGCCTAGGAAACCCAGGGAGGGGCCGCTATGAGTTGGGTCCAACTCATCAACACATAACAACCACAACAACATGAGCCAGAACCAACTCCATTGCAGTGGGTTTTGTTTTTTTGGTTTAGTGCAAGAAAAAGCTCAAAGACTTTTCCATGATTTAAAAGCTCCAAGTGCAGAAAGTGAAGGTAACAAAGAATTTGTTCAGGCATTTTTAAATGAGGGTAAATTTACAAAACACTAAAAGGCAAGTAGGGGATGTCCGTAAGTCCAGTGTTCATAACACTGGGACTTACTATAGTCTCAAAACTTTTTTTTTTTTTTTTTGCAATAGGATTGTTTATATAAAAAGAAACAAAACACCATTAGCAAATGAGTCAAGGTATAACTTATGCTTCAGATATATTCTTTATCATTTTGCTTGTTTGGAAGTAGCTCCCACACTTTACAACTGTAGCAGCTTGGAACTTCTGTGTGCTTTTTGTGAGCTTGTGAACATTTCTCTTGTGTCCTGTGAGTATTTGTACTTCTTTAGTAGCTATGTATTTGGCTGCATCAAGCATGAAGTACTCTTCGCCCTATCAAGAAAGAAGTAGTTGATTTTAGGGCTTGTAAGCAATACACTAGTTATAATAAAAAACTTTTAAAAAACCTTTGCTGCTGAGTCAATTCCAATTCATAGTGACCCTATAGGAGAGAGCAGAATGGTATTATAAGGTTTCCAAGGCTGTAATCTTTATGGAAGCAGACTGCCCTATCTTTTTCCTGCAGAGTAGCCAGTGGGTTTAAACTGCTGACCTTTCAGCTAGCAGCCGACTACTTAACTATTGCACCACCAGGGTTCCTTGTAACAAAGATAAACAAATAAAAATAAAAAGCTTTTACTTCAATGCATTAACCTGTGGGAAAGAAAGTTGGAGGACATTACCATTTAAAAGAAAAGGGAGAGTATATTTATTATTTTAATTTATGAATTTGTAGAATTTTTTAGCTGATATTGAGTAAAACATTATCTGTTATACTATATAATCATTAATCTTTGAGAATCTGGAACATTGCTGTTATTGTTAAAATCCCAGTATGAAGCTATTTTCACTAAATAAGAAGCAAGAAGACATTGTAAATAAGTAAAAAAAGGGTATTGTAAGAAAAGTAAGTTTCTAACTGAGATTTATAAAGATTTATCTGGTAAATACTTTGTAGGATAATAGAGATCAGGAAGTGACTAGGAAAAATCCTGCAATACTCTGGGAACAAAGTCATGTGAGTTCTGATTAGTTGCGTGTGAAAACAAGAATAAACCACACATTTGTCATTATTTATGCATCTTTTGTTTGAGATTTTAAAGATAATTTTTATTCAAAGTACAAAATACGGAAAACTTAAACCAACTCACTGCCGTCTAGTTGATTCTGACTCATAGTGACCCTATAAGAGTAGAAATACTCCATAGTGCTGTAAATCTTTACCAAAGCAGACTCCCTCATCTTTCCCCCATGGAGTAACATTTTGGTTAACAGCTGAATGCTTTAACCACTGCACCACCAGACCTCCTGTGGAAATTTTAGAAATGCAAACCATTAAAATAGATATAAAATAATGCTTGAGAATGTTATTGTTCTTATGTGCCATCGAGTTGTTAGGCTCATTAACAACCTGAGATACACAGATGACACAACTTTGCTTGTTGAAAGTGAGGATGGCTTCAAGTACTTACTAAGGAAGATTAAAGGCTACAGTCTGCAGTATGGATTAAAGCTCACCTCACTGCTTTCAAGTTGTATTCAACTCATAGCAACCCCTCCTTGGGTTTCTGGGGCGATATCACTACAGAAGTATCTTCCTTCCAAGGAGTGGCTGGTGGATTTGAAACACCAGCCTTCTGGTCAGCAGTCAGATGCTGTAGGCACTATGCCACCAGAGCTTCTCAATATAAAGAAAGCAAAAATCCTCATAAATGGACCAGTAAGCAGCATCACAATAGATGAAGAAAAAAATAAAATTGTCAAAGACTTCATATTACTTGGTTCTACTATTAACAGCAATGAAAGCAGCAGTCAAGACATCAAAAGATGTATTGCATTGTGCACATCTGCTGCAAAAGACATTTTTCAAGCACTGAAGAGAAAAGATCTCTCCTGGAAGACTAAGATGTGCCTAACACAAGCCATGGTATTTTCAAACACCTCGTATGCACGTGAAAGCTGGACAATGGATAAGGAAGACCAAAGAAGAGTTGATGCTTTTGAGTTGTGGTATTGGTGAAGAATCCTGAAAGTACCATGGACTGCTAAAGGAACTAACAAATTCATCCTGGAAGAAGTGCAGTCGGAATGCTCCTTGGAAGCGAGAAGGGCCAGTCTCACCTACTTTGATCATGTTGTCAGAAGGGACCATTATCTCAAGAAGGATGTCATACTTGGTAAAATGGAGGGTCAATGAAAGAGGAGGAAACATTCAACAAGATGGGTTAACATGGTGGCTGCAGCATTGGGCTCAGGTATAGTAGAGATTGTGAAACTGGCGCAGGACTAGGCAGTGTTACGTTCTGTTGTACATAAAGTTGCTATGAGTTGTGAATGACTTGACTGCAAGTAACAACAACAAATGTTTAGGAATATAGCCTCTGGAATCAAGAAAATTAATTAATTATTTGAGTTTTTAAGTTTCATAACTTAAATTTCCAGATACTCTATTTAAAAAAAAAAAAAAGACACCTCACTGCCATCGAGTTGATTCTGACTCATAGCCATCCTAAATTACAATTTGTTCATGCTGTTACGTGGCATCACATCAGTTCCGACTCATAGGACCATATGCCCAACAGAATGAAACACTGCCCAGTCCTGCATCAAAATCACAGTCATTATTATATTTGAGTCCATTGTTGCAACCACTGTGTCTATTGATCTCATTGAGGGTTTTCTTCTTTTTAGTAGACCCTCTACTTTTCAAGCATAATATCCTTCTCCAGAGACTGGTCTGTCCTGATAACATGTCCATAGTACAGACAACGTATTCTCACAATGTTCCTGTCTAAGGAACATTCTGCTTGTACTTGCAAGACAGATTTGTTCATTCTTCTGGCAATCATGGTATATTCAATACTCTTCATTTACCAAATCATAATTCAAAGGTATCAATTCTTCTTTGATCTTCTTTATTTATTGTCCAGATTTTGCATACATAAGAGGTGACTGAAAATAGTATGGTATGCATCAGAAACACCTTAGTTCTCAAAGTGCCATCTTTATTTTTAACAGTTGAAAGAGGTCTTTTGCAGCAGATTTGCCCAATCCAGTACATTTTTGATTTCTTGATTGGTGCTTTCATGGATGTTGATTAGATTCAAGTAAAATGCAATATTTTCTCTGCATATCATGATGTTGCTTACTGGCCCAGTTGTGAGGATTCTTGTTTGATTTATGTTGAGGTATAATCCCTACTGAAGGCTGCATTGTTTGACATTCATCAGTAAGTACTTCAGGTCCTCAGCAAGCAAAGTTGTGTCATCTGCATGTTGTTAGTTGTTAATAATCTCTCTCCAATCCTGATGCTGTGTTCTTTTTCATATAATCTAATTTATCAGTGTATTTGCTCAGCATACAAATTAAATATGCATGCTGAAATGATACAACACTGACACACACCTTTCTTGATTTTAAAACAAGTTGCATGCCCTTGTTCTATTCCAACAAGTCCCTCTCTGTCTATGTACATGTTCCACATGTGTGGTATTCTAGAATTCCCTTTCTTCTCAATGGTATCCATATTTGTTATGATCTATACACTGGAATGCTTTATTTTGGTCAATAAACCACAAGGAAAACATCTTTCTTATAATATCTGCTTTCAGCCAAGATCCAACTGACATCAGTAATGATATCCCTCATTCCATGTCCTCTTCTGAATCTAGCTTGAGTTTCTGGCAAATCCCTGTTGATGTACTGCAGTAATGGTTTTTTAATTATTTTCAGTGTTATCTTACTTGTGTGCGATATTAATGATATTGTTTGATAATTTTCACATTCCACTGGATCACCTTTCTTTGTAACCATCATGTATATGGAACTCTCTCAGTCAGTTGACCACATATAGCTGTTTTCTAAATTTCCTAGCATAGATGAGTGAGTATGCCAGTACTGCATCTGTTCAATGAAACATCTCAGCTAGTATTCTGTCAACTCCTGGAGCTTTATTTTTCATCAGTGACTTCAGTGAAGCTTGGACTTCTTTCTTCAACAGCAACAGTTCTTGATCATATACAACTTTCAGAAGTGGTTGAATGTAAACCAGTTATTTTAGGTACAGTGACTCTATATTACTTCAGTATTCCTTTGATGCTTTGTGCTTCATTCAATATTTTGGCCATAGAATCCTTCCTATTGTAACATGAGGTATGAATATTTCTTCAGTTCTTTCAGCTTGCTAAATGCTGAGCTTGTTCTTCCTTTATCATTCCCTAACTCCAGGACATAGTACAGTTCATTGTAATACTATACTTTGTCTTCTTGAGCCACTCTTTGACATAATTTGTTCAGCTCTTTTACTTCAGCATTTCTCCCATTTTCTTTAACCACTGTATGTTCAGGAGAAAGATTTAGAGTCTCTTCTGATATCCAGTTTGGTCTTTTCTTTATTACATGTCTTTAAAATGATCTTTTACTTTCTTGTATGATGTCCTGATGTTATACCATCAATGGTCTTTAGTCATTATTGGTATTTTACAAAGTGTCAAATCTATTGACATGTTCTACAAATTCAGAGTGGCTGACTCCCTTGCTACACCAATCTTTCAATAAATAGTATCTGTTTGATATTTTTTGTGTTATATTTTTTATTTTCACTTTGATAAAGTAACTATTAAAATATTTGGACATTTTGTTGGGATTATTTTTACCTCTTATGATAAAATTATAAGTATTCTTTATATACATTCTGGATTTGTCTATAACGGATAAATATATACTTTGCAAATATTTCATTCCAGTGTTTAACTTATTTAATTTTCTAAAGATATTTATTGAAAACCAAAACTTTTTAAATTTTAGAAATCTGATTTAGCAGGGTTTTTTTTTTTCCCTGAACTTATAGATCATTCTTTTTTGTTGTTGTTGTTATATCTTGGAAATGGTTGCCTAACTCAATGTCACAAATAATCTCTCCATTTTCTTTTAGAACTTTTAAAGTTATAACTTTTATATGTGTTTCTATGATCCATTTTGAGTTAGTTTTTAAGTGTAGTGTGAGTTATAGGATTAAGTTCTTCTTTTTTGCATATGAATATCTAATTATTCCAACACCATTAGTTAAAATTACTATCTTTGTCTCTTTAAAACTCTTTTGCAATTTTGTCAGAAATCAATTGACCATAATGTGTTGGTGTATTTCTGGATTCTCTCTTTTATTCTATTATTCAACATGTCAATCTTGTTTTGTCAATACCACATTGATCTGATTATTGTAAATTCACATTATTTTTACAGTTTTGAAATCTGGTCATGTGTTGTTTTTAGGTGACATCAAGTTAACCCTGACTGAGAGTGGCCCTAACAACAGAATGAAACACTGTCAAGTCATGAGCCATTCTCTCAATCTTTGATATATTTGAGCATATCATTGCAGCCACTGTGTCAATCCATCTTGTTAAGGGCTTTCTCCTTTTTCTCTTACCCTCTACTTTACCAAGCATGATATCCTTCTCCAGGGAATAATAGTCTGTTTTGACAGCATAACCAAAGCAGATGAGACAAAGTCTGGCCATTTTCAATTCCAAGGAGCATTCTGGCTGCATTTCTTCCAGGACAGTAGTGTAGGACCTCCAAATGTGTTCTTCTTTTTCAAAATTGTTTCCTTTTTTTTAATAGGTTATTTATCTTTTCATAAACATTTTAGGATCAGTTTTTCATTTTTTAAAAATAAGTCTGCCAATATCTTATTACATCTGTAGATCAATTAAGGAAATATTTTATTTTTTCATTGTTCATTGATAATATATAAAAATAATACTGATTTTATGTATTTAAATGTTTTTATATTTTAAGCTTTGTGTTTTCTTATTAGTTCTAGTAGATTTTTGCAGAATCCTGAGAATTTCTGCATACAGGATCATGCCTTCTGAAAATAAGATGCTCCTTTTATTCTTTGTAATATTTCATGTTTGCAGTTTATTTTCTAATATCACCACTCCTTTTCCTTCTCTGTTAGGGTTACTGTTTGCATGTTATATCTTTTATCATTATTATAATTATCTTAATTTATCCTATTTGTTTATTTGAATCTAAAATGTATTCTCTTGTAGAATGAATATAGTTGGATCCTGCTATGCTATCCAATGTAAAAATATCTGCATTTTGACTATAGTGTTTAATCCACTCATAGTCAAAAGAATTATTTGTATTAGGTTTATGTCTGCCTTAAATATAAATATAATGTGATTTATGTTTGATTCATATCCTTATTGTTCTCCCGTTCCTCTTTTCTCTGTCTTTTGTGATAATCAAATTTTTTTAGTGTTCCATTTTCATATCCCACTGATTTTTTAACTCAATAGATTGAATAGTATCTATTGCTCTACCTACCTTCTCAAGGAGCTCTGGTGGCGTGGTGCCTAATACATTTAGCCAGAAGGTTGGCAGTTAAAACTCACCAGCTGCTCCACAGAAGGAAGATGAGGCAATCTATTTCCATAAAGATTTACCACCTTGGAAACCCAATGGGGCTTGCTTTGAATCAGGATCAACCCAATGGCAGTAGGGTTTAGAGTTTTGATTTGAGTATACTCACTGCCATCAAGTCGGATCAGACACATAATGACCCCTCCTTGGGTTTCCCGAGGTATAATGCCTAAGGCACTTGACTGCTAACCAGAAGGCTGGCAGTTCAAACCCACCAGCCACTCCTCAGAAGGAAGATGAGGCAATGTACTTCTGTAGTGATACTGCCTCGGAAACCCAAGGAGGGGTCTCTGTGAGGCAGGTCTGACTCGGTGGCATATAATAACGACAACAACATGTAACTAAGACACAATATGCTACTGAGAAGTGAAGTGCTGCCCTAATGTTTAAAATGTGGAAGTGGATTTGGAATTGGATAATGAGTAGAGGTTGGAAACATTTTAAAATGCCTAATATTAAAAACTGGGAGCTCTGGTAGCATAGTGGCTAAGGCACTTGAATGCTAACCAGAAGGCTGGCGGTTCAAACCCACTAGCCACTCCTCGGCAGGAAGATGAGGCAATCTACTTTCGTAGTAATACTGCCTCGGAAACCCAAGGAGTGGTCGCTATGAGTCAGGTCTGACTTGACGGCATATAACAACAACAACAATATTAAAAACTAGATTGCCTAAAAAGAAAAAAAAAAAAGTAATAAAATGGAGGCAACTGAGGCTCTGACTTGTTACATTCCGGGTCACATGGCCATGATCCCCAGGCCAGGTCTCTTTGTTCTTCCATTGTCTACTCTCCTCAGTCCAGGCACCGTAGATGCTGCGTATCCTCTGGGGGCTGCCAAGGCTTAGGGTAAACCAAGACAGACCTGATAGAATGAAGGTCATGCTGACAAAGATCTGGTGATCTCAGGTGACCTCAAGCTTAGTAAGAAGAAATGACGTAATGTAGTTAGACATGTAGTTGCATGTCCCCTCTGCTGCTGGAATGAAAAGCTGGGGCTCAGACACCAGTTCCTCTGCAGGTCTAGAAGGCTGGGTTCTGTACTCAGAGCCACATATAAAAACTAAAAATAATTAATAAAAGCCTAGATTACTTTTAAGATATTGTTGGTAGAATTTTGGACTTAAAAATGACTTATTCAGAATAAAAACATAAGCTGAAGATTTGGACAATTCTGTTGTGCAAAGTAAAGACACATGTTCTAGAATTTGGTACCAAATATGTGACTACATAATTTTTTGTTAAAGAGAAGAAGCCTGTGACTGATGGATCTAAGCAATTACCAGAGCAGAAAACCCATTCGCCTAGACTGAAGGAGACAGAGATAGGACAAAAGGAAGGAAAACTGTCTGTTTCTTCTAATTCTGCCAGGAGGAAACAGACCAAAGAAAATACATCTATTGTCCTTCAAGAAAAGAAAAGGACTGTCCCTGGAGTAGGTTGGAGATAAGCAGAACTGTTGGAAGGAGCATGGGAAGCAGGGCTTCAAAAGGCAGAGCCATGACTTTCTAGGTTACAAAGAGTCAAATTGCCACCAACTTGGTTCTGGAGTGTGGGACTGTTGTGCCTGGTGGCCAAGAGGATGGAGTCACTGTCCAAAGCTGATGGAGTGGGGCTGCCATTCCCAAGTGGCAGGTGGAGTCAAGTCACACTCAGATGGACTTTGAGAATGGGTCTGCCCAAAGCAGAGAGAGCAGAGACGCCATCCCAATAGACCTGGAATGCAAGACTGTAGCCCAAGGCCAAGGACTTCCACCCAGAATGTAGAGGGTATAGCTAACACCCAGAATCTGGGGCTCAGAGCCATTGCCTAGATGATCCCATAGAAGAAAGGATTATTTTCAGGGCTTGGGAGCTAATTTTATTTGTTCTGCTGGAATTTGGACTTGCTTGGTTTCCATGATCTCTTCTTTCCCTCCAATTTCTCCTATTTTCAATGGAAATGTCTACATTGAGCCTGTCATACTTTGGAAGTAAATAACTTATATTGTATATTTCACAAGTTCATAGATGAAGTTGCATGTTTTCCCAGGATAGAATAGGCCTAGGATCTCAATCATATTTGATTTAGATGATTCAAAAGATGTGATTTTGTATTTGGAATTGATTTAAGACATTTGGAATGATATGATAAGGTACATGTGCTTTGTATGTGGGAAATATTTGAATTTTGGGGAGCCAAAGGGTGGAATACTATGATTTGAATTTTGTCCCAAAAATATGCGTTGTAAATCCTAACTCCTATAACTTGTGGTTGTTCGTCTCATCTACTTTGGTCATGTTATCAGAAGAGACCATTCCCTGGAGAAGAATGTCATGCTTGGTAAGGTGGAAGGTTGCAGAAAGAGGGGAAGGCCCTCAGCAAGATGGATTGACACAGTGGCTATGGTGATGGGCTCAAGTATATAGCAAAGATCACGGAGCTTGAGCAGGACCAGGAGGTGTTTCATTCTGCTGTGCATAAGGTCACTATGAGTCAAAGATGACTTGACAGCACCTAACAACAACAACAATAACAACAATAACCTGGGGTTATGATTCAATTTGGGAAAGAGTTTTATTTGTTATGTTAATGAGAAAGTATTAATGTACAGTGTGTCTTAAATCAACCTCTTTTGAGATAGAAAAGAGAGTAAACAAGCAAGTGAGAAAGCAGAGAGGAGAGAAGATTGATTTCATGCCACATGAAGGTCACCAAGGAACCAGGACCCTTCTCTTCCCCCATAGAGACTTACAGCCTCCTAAACTGTGAGAGAATTAATTTTTGTTTGTTAAAACCACCCACTTGTGGCATTTATTTTACAGCAGTGCTAGATAACTAAGAGTGTTCTTGTACTTTTTAACTCTAGAATTTCCATTTGCTTCTTTTTTTTTTATAATTTCTACTTTTCCTTTAGGATTCAATTCCATCATTACTGAGTTGGTTTATGATATTTCCCATTAATTTATTGGCACAGTTTTGTTATAATACTTGATTTGAAAACTTTATCTGCTAAATACAACTTCTAAGTCCACTCAGAATCAGTTTCTATTGACTGCTTACTTTCTTAGTACAAGTCACAATTTCTTGTTTCCTTGAAAGTTTTATGATTTTTGATTAAGAATTAGACATTTTAAATAGTATATTATAACAACAACAACAACAGAAAGGAACTTTGGTGGTACAGAGGTTAAAGCATTTGGTTGCTAACCGAAAGTTTGGAATTCAAACCCAACAGCTGCTCCATGGAAAAACAATGAGGCCATCTGCTTCTGTAAAGATTTACAGCTTTGGAAAGCCTATAGTGGAGTCCTAATCTGTTCTATGGTGTCTGTAGGAGTCAGAATTGATTCAATGACAGTGGGGTTGGTTTTTGTTTTTTATCGTAGCAAATAGACTTGGATTCTGGTATAGATAGCTAGTTATCTACATCAGATAGATAGGTAGATAGATAGATAGATAGATAGATAGATAGATAGATAAACATCTTTTGTAAAGACTAATGTGTGGAATATGACTCCCATTCACTGTGCAGACACTGATGTTTCTGCTCTTTTGTTTCTGTTTTACTTTTATGGTTACATTTTATTTCTTAGTGTGACTTCCTCTGGTTTCCCCTGTGTCTACATAGCTTAGTGGTTAGCCTTTGATTTGGGAAAAGGTTATACTCAAATCTCTGAGGTTGTAAAACCTCATTCTCTGTAGTTATATCTGTTTGTGAGTTGAGGAACATATTCAAATTTACAGATAATTACCAACCCTTCTTTTGCTTTTTATATTTTGCTATTCCCTTTGGTTCAAACCCACCAGCCACTCTACAGAAGGTAGATTGGGCAATCTACTTCAATAGTGATACTGCCTCGGAAATACAAGGAGGGGTTGCAATAGGTCGGATCTCACTTGATGGCAATGATTTTTTGGTTTATTCTCTTTTAGGTCTCCTTTGCTCTACTATTTAGTTTCCCATTTAGCCATGCATTTGCAGAAAACTTGTCTCAGTCCTTTTGTGGTGCTCTCATTTCTGAGATCTTTAATTAATTTTCTGGGTAGTCCTTTGCTTGGCATAACTGGAACCTCACTGTTGGGAAAGCACAGTTACAGGTATTTCTATTTCAATTCCTACATAGTGATTTTTTCACTGATAGCTAACAAAGCTGCAAGATTTTATGTCTGCAAAAGTTGCATCAGAGTTCTGGCAAGATGGCAGACTAGGCAGAAAGACTGCACAGACCCTCTTCAACAAAGAAAAGGGAAACCAATTAACACAGACACAGAAGATAATCTTGGACCCCTGAGCCTTGAAGGGAAAGATATAGAAGTGGACTAAACCCCACCTAGCAGAAGAATTTGCGTGAAAATACCAAAAAAGGAGATATACGGAGCTGAGGTCTGGCAGCGATCCCGAACTATCCTGACGACACAGACAGCTTGGAGTTTCCTGAGTGCTGGTAGGACTTAAGAATTAACCTAAAAATCACCCTGCTAGCCAGGGACTGCACACAGGACTGTGCACGGTGGCTGGGGAACAAATGGAGAAGGTGAAGAGAAAGGTGGGCTGAACTGTGGACTTTTACCAGTCTGGAGGATGCTGCCATTTTGAAGGTTTAAAAAGTGGCTTGACTACTTTGGATATTTAAAGAGACAATGCTCTCGCAGATTCCTGGGCTTAAGAACACATTCTGCTTTCCAGCAACCCCAAGGACACTAGGGACTTGCAAGACTGAAAAGGTATGACAATCCTCTTGTTACTCTTATACCCCACACCCACTTGGTGAAGGGAGGTGTGGCCACCACCCACTCCCATCTATCTTCTGGGCCCACAGGAATACCATTACAGTCTTTGTGCTCAGACAGAGCCTGTGTGCCTTGACTTGTCCTCCACCGATTTTTTTCTCCCTCTCTTTTTTTTTTTAAATTTTTTTCTTTTTCACTTTCTTTTTTCAGATGATTAGTTTGCTTGTATTTGTCTGTTTTAAAACAACTAGTATTATTAATGCTTTTGTCCTTTTTATTATTATTCTTAATCTTCCCCTACCAGGTCCTAGTTTTCAGCATTTTTTCTTTTCCCTGTGCCTAGTTGAAATTTTCTTTTTTGAAATTATTTTGTTTTCAAGTTTAAGGTTTTTTTCTTCTTTTCCCCCTTTTTTTGTCATGATTAACCCATTCCTTGTTCTTCTTTTTGCATTTTTCCCATTTTTTTTCTTCATTTATTATTCTCCTTCCCTACTATTTTTTTCTTAATGGCCTATACTCAGATATTACAAGTTTTCTGTTTTTTTCTTCTTTTATTCCCTTTTTTCTTTTTTTGGTTACTGTTCCTCTGTGATTACATGGTGTGTTTTCATCCATGTGCTTTTAGTTTTTTGATGGTTATTCAATTGTAATCTGTGTCTAACTGAGTGAGAGACAAAAACAGTCTCCATAAGACACAGCTACACCCACACCTCCTGCAACTTCACTTACTGAGTGAGAGCCACTTCCTCCTTCTCCAACAATGGGCCAATGATAAAAAAAAAAAAAACCACCAAGAAGAGCCTGAATCACTCTTGGCTGCTCTTCACAAACAGTTAACAGAGATCTAAAAACAACACCACCACCATGTCTCAGAAACCACAGACCATCACAGTCCACAGAAAGAAGCAAGATAAAGTGGTAGAAACAAGGGAGCAGGATACAGATGCAGAACACATCCCTGAGGAAGAAGCAGCAATGGAACTCTCTGATAAGGAATTCAAAAGAATTATCATTAGGTATCTTCAAAGGATTGAGAGACAGACAAAAGAAAACACAGAAAAAACCTTAGAAGAAATTTGGAAGATAATACAAGAACAAAATGACTGAATAAATGGAAAATTAGAAATGATTCTAAATCTACAGATAGAAATCTAGAAGATTAATACTAAATTGTCAGAAATAGATAACACATTGCAAGGGCGAAGGAGAAGATTTGATGCGATGGAAGACAGAATTAATGAGATTGAAGACAAATATCTGAATACTTCTTTGGAAAAGGATCAATCAGAAAAAAATATCAAAACAAAATGAAGAAAGCCTAAGGTTTATGTGGGATACCATCAAAAGGAATAACTTACGTGTCATTGGAATTCCAGAAAACGAAGAGAAAAACAAAACCACTGAGAAAATTGTCCAAGATTTGCTGGAGGAGAACTTCCCTGAAATGATGAAAGATGAGAATATAT
>NW_006921611.1:949864-963227 GCF_000298275.1 Orycteropus afer afer
AATACCATTTGACCCAGCCATTCCATTACTAGGTATATACCCTAAAGAAGTGAGAGCCATGACAAGAACAGATATATGCACACCCATGTTCATTGCAGCATTATTTACAATAGCCAAAAGATGGAAATAACCTAGATGTCCATCAACTGAAGAATAGATAACTAAACTATGGTACATACACACAATGGAATACTATGCAAAGCTAAAAAATAATGTAGAATCTGCAATACACCACATAACGTGGATGAACTTGGAGGACATAATGCTGAGTGAAATAATTCAATCACAAAAGGGCAAATATTGTATTAGTCCATTATTGTAAAAGTTAAGGAAACATTTATCTATTGAAGGAAATTTTCTTTGTTGGTTACCAGCATTGGGAGGGGAGGGGAGGGAACGCTGTTAGATGGATAGAGATAAGTATTGATTTGGGTGAAGAGAAGGGCAATGCACCAAATGTGAGTGACTAATATGGCACCATTGAGGATGAGAAAGACATAGAAAGGTACATGCGAGGTACAGACAACAAATATGGACCCTTTTGCACATACTGTACTGCGTTGTCAGTGAAGGCAGACATGGGTATATGGATGGATAGATGGGTGGACAGGCTAGGGATATCTATGAAATGGGGAGTGTATCCAAGAACATATATAGGGTTGGAAGACAATGGTTTTATAAGTTTATGAGAATGATCAGAATTCTCATGTGTATAGTAGAGTTGACAAGGGGCAAGGTTGTGGTCACTGCTTGGTCACAGCCAGCTACCCAGGGGGGCCGAGTAGTTGAACCTGCAGGCTTGGGACCATAGTCGCAGGGGACATCAAGCTCAATTGGCATAACATACTGTACAAAATATTGTTCCATCTCCTACTTTGGCGAGTAGCAACTGGGATCTTAAAAGCTAACAAGCTGCCATCTAGATGCAACAATGGGTCTCTCCTCATCCAGAGCAAAGAAGAATGAAGAAAACCAAAATTCATGGAAACAATTAGTCCTAGCGACAGATGCACCATCTGATCTGCAGCCTATATGACTACGAGACCAGAAGAACTAGCTGGTGCCTGGCTACCACTGTCATCCACTTGGAAGGGGATCTATGTAGGAGATCCTTGATAGAGCGGGAGAACAATGTGGAACAAAACTCAAAATCATTTGGAGGGGAAAAAAAGGGGGGGGACCAAGTTTGTTGGTCTGATAGAGCCTGGTGGAACCACTGAGACTATGGCCCCTAGCTGCCCTTCAGGTCTGAAATTGAACCCACACCTGTGGTTTCCAGCCAAACAAAATACAGGCATATGAGTTAAACATTTACCTCAAATAGATACACTCCTTGGAGAGAACAATCATGGGAGAAAGAAGGGCTGCTTATGCACAGGGAAACAGCTCAGGGGGCAGGAGTGCATGGAGGGATGGACACAGGGAAGAGGTAACTATGGGGAGAAAGTGGGAGGGGAGCTATTGCATTGTGGTAAACTGTGGTCAATGACATGACACAATGTATATGTGAACTGCTGTATGGAAAGTGAATTTGCTCTGTAAATCTTCATTCACCCAAATCACAAGAAAAACAAAAAAAAAAATGTATCAGCCTTTCTAGCAGCAAAGCTGCTGGGGTTGTAGCCAGTCCAATGCTGGTAAAATGGTCATTCTCTTCAGTTAAGCTAAGGAGGAGTGTTCTGGTTACCTTGTGCCACTCTGACAGGAATATATATCAAAAATGGGATGGCTTTAACAAACAGGAGTTTATTCTTAAAATTTGGAGGCTTTAAGTCCAAGTTCAATGTGTCAAGCTCTAGGAGCTGGATGAAAGCCCCTCAGCCTTGGGCTTCAGCTCTGCCTCCAGCTCTCAGCCCACTGAAGCCAGATGTTTTCCTTCAGTTGTACAGCTGCTGGCTGCTGAGGCTGCCAAGCCCAAGGTTGACAAGTAAAAAGGCATAGTCCCGATGTTACCAAACCACACAGCAGGCCATTAATTTAAGTCCATTTTAAGTCCCAAGTTCGGCAGAGCATGGCAGACTGCTGAACAATGAAACAGCTACATGCAGGCTCCAAACATGCCATAAGCTAGAGACCATTCCCAAAGCTACTACTTATATGCGGGAAGCAGACCACATTCCTGGAGGCAGCTACTCAGCTGCTCACAGTAGATTCCACCATGGAGTTGATTACCAGTCTCATCATGGAGAATACTACATCCAGCTGCCCAGCCATTCAACCAGGCCCAGTCAAGTTGAAACAAAAACTGAACTACCACAAGGAGATACAGAAACATCCCCAGGCGGGAAGACTACAAACTTCTAATGTTCTTACCCCTGAACTGTTCTCATTTTCTGTGAATAGTTACTTCTTAATTTTTGGTTACCTTTCTCCAATGTTCAGAATCTGATATGGCTGAGTTCAACTTTTTTTCCAGTTTTCAATTTGTTTTGTTTTGTAGAAATGATTTACTGACCCTCAATGACACCATAGCTTAAAGTTTATATGCTGCATCAACTTACAAGTGCTCTGAAATAGTTGTTGGATTGTAGAGACAACCAAAGAAAATGAAGAAAAGCAATACATCTATGGATCCTTTCTATCCTGTTTTGTTCCTGAATTCTATTTTCAGAAATTCAGCACTGCAAGCTTCTTTTTCCAGCTGCTTGTCGGACAGCTATACCAACCACAAACACTCCCTGAACAAATCTTTTAAATCTCTGTTCTGGACACATGGAGAAGAATATGACACACTCCTTGTGACAGAAGACCCTGCAATCTTCTTGAGGAAAATGATCAATTCAGTGCTTTTATAATATATTCATTTAGAAATTCAAGTATACTTTCAGCTGAAAACTATTTCTTTTAATTCTGGAAATATTCCATCTCATAACTTTTAAAATGTTATTTTTGTACCATACCCTGAGTTTAGTCTTCAATGTTTAATTAATTTTTGTCAGACTATCTTAATCTAGCTTCTACACCTCTTAATTTCTATTGTTATTGTTGTTGTTAAGTGCCGTCAAGTCATTTCCGACTCATAGCGACCCCATGCACAGCAGAACGAAACACTGCCCGATCCCGCGCCAGCCCCACAATCCTTGCTGTACTTGAGCCCATCATCGCAGCCACCATATCAATCCATCTCCTTGAAGGCCTCCCCCTCTTTCGTCGATCCTCCACCCTACCAAGCGTGACATCCTTCTCCAGGGAATGGTCCCTTCTTACAACATGACCAAAATAGGTGAGACGAAGTCTGGCCATTCTTGCTTCCAAGGAGCATTCCTTAATTCATAATTAAGCATTCATAATTTCTATTACATATTTTAAATTGAACTTGTATTTTTCTATTCCTTGATATCTTCTTCAGTATTATTTTCAAACTGGTTGTCTCTCTTTAATTTTGCCAGTCTTGAAATTATACAATGATAGAGAGTTAGTTTCTCAATGATCATATTATTCACTTCCAAAATTTCTATTTTTTTCTTTCATCCACATCTGCCTGTTTCATTTCAGGTATTTCAGGTTATTTTGCTTCAACTTTTAAATTTACTTTTATATTTTTGTCACAAATTTGATTCTTCCATTTACCACTTTGAACTTTCCAAATAAATATATTTTACACTCTGTAATATTGTTTTTCCATGTGGAGTGAATTAATGTTTCCAATGTTGCTTTTATTTTTCTGTATTTTTTCTAACATTATATTGTCTAAGTTTTAGGATATGGGGTTGTATGGTAATTTTAAGGGAGAACATTAGTTTTCTTCTTGTTTTAACAATTTTCTTGCTTTTATAATATATTTAAGCATTCACATAAAGTAACCACTTTGCATCCCTGTCTGGTATATCCAGATAAGAAGGGCTGTCAGTTTCTAGTTTGGGAGAAAGGAGAATCACAGGCATGAATTTCAAATATGGTTGACCAATAAAATCCCCACTTTCTTTGACCTCTTCTTGTCACGTGTCTTGCAAAACACACAATACAGGTACTTAGCCACTGTGTAACTTCATCACTGTCATGTAACCACCCCTGTGATTTTCCCATGTGACCCTCCTAGCCATGCTGTGAATACTGGAGACTGTGAATGAAATAAACTGTTCAATGTTTATGGCCTCCCACTCTTGATTTGTATTTGACCTTACCATATGACAAACATTACTATTATTTCAAGTTAAAACGCTCTCCCTCTGCCCCACCATTTTTCTCCTTCTATGATTACCACTCTCTGGATTGCGGATTTGTGGTTGTTTCCATGTAGATGCAAGACCCCTATTTTAAAACCAGATATTATAAAAATTGTTCAGGCCTTTTGAGTTGTGGTATTATCAAGTGATATCACTATCAGCCCTTGAGCCAGTGTATGGGTTTGGTTCAATTCCCAGTAAGGAAGCTGTGGTTCCTGCCTTCCTAGAAGCAGTCAGATATAGGTTGAAGTTTTTTTTTCAGTCTCTTTTCTTATTTTGGAGAAACCAACTTCAATCTCTGCTTCAAGCTGTGTGTGACTTGCTCTAATATCCCATTTGCCACAGAGCAATTTATTCCCTATTGTACTGCATTATGCAGACTCCCAGGTACCACTGTCTGCTTCAAAAGCTAAAGCCCAGAAGGTTCATGGATTTAGGCTTGCTCAAAATTTAGTTTTCTTTTCTGTTGGTGATTCATGTAGATATTTATTTTTGTTCTGATCCAGGTTAGGAGTCCTGGGTGGTACACACAGTTAGTATGACTAGCTGCTATCTACTGGACAGTTGGTGATTCAAGTCCACCCAGAGGTATCTAGAAAGAAAAGCCAAGCAATCAGTTGTGAAAAATCAACCAATGAAAGCCTATGGAGCACATTGCTATCTTGATACCCATGTCATCGTGATGAGTAGAATTGACGCAGTGTTATTTGTTACTTTTCTGTGAGTTCAATTTTCTTATGTATATGTTATTTGTTCATATGTGTCTAGACCAGAAAAGGGTTAGTTAAAATGACTGGATCACTTTGGTAAGAAATCTTCTTGGAATTTTAAAGAATACCTTCAGATACCTTGGTTCTATTGCTTGAAAAACACATATACATGCACAAACACACTCCAGATAGATATGCCAGAATTCATCTTCTTCTCAGCAGAGAAGTATAATGTCAATCATTTGAGAACAAAAAGAAGTTCTAGCTTTATTTATTGTTTGGATTATTTCATTGCCAAAGTAGTAATAATGTTCATGGCCTTCTGGTGATTTCTACCCACTATTCTAGAACTAGACTTTTCCTTTCTAGGGAAACTGATAATTGAATTGAGATGAAGTTATCCTTACACTTGAAAAGATCAGTGAAACATGTGGTTGAGTTAAATTACAAATGGTGCTGCCTTAAATTTTATTTTCAGTAAAATACTACTTAGCATGTAAAGCAGATTTTTTTATCCTTCAAAATGCATGACAGCAATTAACTAATGAATGCTTTTAAATTTATATCCTCAGCCTTAAGATATAACTAATTATAAATTCATAGCTTCTTTCTAAGTATATATTTAGAGAAAAGGAGGCAATAGCATTTGGTACAGGAAAGTTAAAACTTTACTTGAAAATTAGAGAAGACTGTTGATTAAGCTGGCATCTTCTCTTTATATGTCGCCAATTGAAATCATGTAAAAGTTACTTAAGTCCTGTTTTAAATGATCTCCTAGAGTTTCCATTCTTCCCTTAGTCATAGGACTTGCTTATAATAATTTATTTCACAAGAGAAGTAAAATGAAGGAAAGGAAAAATGAAAAAAAAAAAAGAAAAAAATTAAAGAAGTATACATTGATACTTATGTTGCTTAATATTTTTTCTTCTGTCCTCCGTTCAGAGAAGCTGTTTTCTTTGCTTAGTGATTTCTCCACCATCTGTCAGTTTGTCATACCTTGGTGCTTTGCATGTCGTTGTGATACTAGAAGGTACGCTATCAGTATTTCAAATACATGCACAGTTACCCACGATGGATGGTTTCAGCAGAACTTCTAGATTAAGAATTGTTGTTGGTATGTGTCGTCGAGTCAAACCCAACTCATAGAGGCCCTCCCTGGGTTTCCGAGGTGGTATCACTACAGAAGTAGATTGTCCAACCTTCCTTCCAAGGAGTGGCTGATGGGTTTGAACTGCCAGCCTTCTGGTTAGCAGTCAAATGCCTTAAATACTATGCTACCAGAGCTCCTAGACTAAAGATAGGAAGAATTTGTGGACCTTAAGTAAATAAATAAATAAATAAAATGGCCAATAAAAACCTTAAGAATAGTACTGGAACACTTAAGACCAGTACTGCAACACTGATATAGTACCAGAAAATCAGCTCCTATCTTTGAAAGACACACAAAATACAATTGGGAAAGAGCTTCCACTTCAAAATAGAGTCAATATTAATGATGTGGATGGGTTAAAACATTCAGGGATTTCATTTCTTGATGTTGTATGACTCAAAATGTGAAGAAATATCTATAAACATCTGTTAATAATGTGAACATGGAATATATGAAAAATCAGTCTGGGAAAATTGGAAGTCATCAAAAATCAAATGAAACACATAAAGATCAATACCCTAGGCATTATTGAGCAGAAATAGACTTGTATTAGCTATTTTGAATGGTCAAATTACATAGACTACTATGCTGGGAATGAATTGAAATGGAATGGTTATGAATTCATAGCAGAAAATAAAATTTCAAGATATATTCTGAACTACAATGCTGTCAGTAATGGGATTATACTCATATGCCTACAAGGAAAACTGTTAATATGACAGTTATTCAAATTTATGAACCAACCCCGAATTGTAAGATGAACAAATTGAAGACTTTTATCAAATTTTGCAGTTTGAAATCGATCAAATAGGCAATCAACATGAATTTATAATTACAGATGATTAGAGTGCAAAAGTTGTAAACAAAGAAGGATAGATAGTTGGGAAATAGTGCCTTGGTGATAGAACTGGGACCAGAGATCACAAGGTAGAATTTTAGAAATCCAATGACCTATTCATTGCAAGTACTTTTTTTAACATCATAAACTGATTGTACATGTGGAACTCATTGAATGCAATGCAGAGGCATCAAATCAAGTATGTCTGTGGAGAGAAATGATGACGCTCAATATCATCAGTCAGAACAAAGCCTGGGGGTGACTGTGAAACAGGTCATTAATTGCTCAGATGCAAGTTCAACTTGAAGTTGGGGGAGATTAAAGTAAGTTCATGAGAGCCAACCTACAACCTTGAGTATATCCCACCTGAATTTAGTTAGGAACCATCTCAAGAACAGATTTGAAGAACTGAACATTACTGATTGAAGACCAGATGAGTTGTAGGATGACATTAAAGACATCAATATAAAGAAAGCAGAAGATCATTACAAAGTCAGAAAAGAAAATAAAGGTCAGAAGACACTCTGAAACTTGCTCTTCGATGTACAACAGTTAAGGTAAATGGAAGAAATTATGACATAAAACTGCTGAAGAGAAGATTTCAATGAGTACTTCAAGAAGACAAAGTACAGTATTATAATAAAATAATATATTTAAAAAATGGGGAGCTGTGGTAGCATAGTGCCTAAGGCACTTGACTGCTAACCAGGAGGCTGGCGGTTCAAACCCACTCCTCAGAAGGAAGTGGGTAATCTACATCTGTAGTGATACTGCCTCGGAAACCCAAGGATGGGTCACTATGAGTTGGGTCCAACTCAATGGCACATAACAACAGCAACAATATAAAAAAATAATATAAAGACAGGGAGTTAGAAAACTAAAAAGGAAGAACACTTTCAGTATCTCAAGGTGAAAGAGCTGAAGAAAAAAAAAAAAAGCAAGACTTGATGAGGGACTTCCGGTAAGATGTAGTAATAGGTAGACAAGTGACACAGACTCTCTTCAACAAAGAAAAGAAAAATCAATTGACAGAGATACAGAAGATAATCCAGAAGCCCTGAGCTTTGAAAGGAACTATACAGAAGTGGAATAGGCACCAACTAGCGGAAAAACCTGAATGAAAACAGTGAGTACAGAAACAGTCAAAGCTGCAGACTGTCAGCTACTCTGACAGTACCAACAGCCTGAATATTTCCAAACGGTACTGGAACCTGAGAATTGACCAAAAGATCAGCCCTGGTCACCAACGGGTACAGGGATGATTATATTGGTGGCCTATGACTGGGAAGGAAAACAGCAAGGAGGGAGATAACCCGAGCTATTGACTTCCTGCTGTCTGGAGGCTGCATCCATTTTGATTGTTTACAAGTGGCAGCCATTTTGGGTATTTAAAGTGACCGAGGGCACAGACATTTTGAATCTTTACAAGTGGCAACCATTTTGGATTTTAAAGTGATAGCATTCTCATTCAGATTCTAGGGACCTAAGAATAGGCTCTGTTTTGCAAAGGTCAGCAGGGACATATGAGAGGTTGACAACAGGAGATAAGACAGGTGGTGAATGTATAAGTGCTGCAACTAGCAAATAGAGGAGCATAGTACCCTGCTTATGTAGATAACATACAAACAAAACAAAGAAAATAAAAATTGTGGGCAAGTCACTCCAACATACAATCACCAATTAAATGTAAACACAAAAAAGTCACAATGCTTCGGGGATAACAGAGCATCAGAGTCAACACAAAGAAGCAAGATAAAGCAGGAGGAACAAAGAACCGGGATATACATCCAAAACACATCCCTGAGGAAGATGCAGCATTGGAACTCCCTGGTAAGGAATTCAAAAGGATTATATTTAAGTATCTTCAATGAATTGAGAGGCAGATCAAGGAAAAAACCCTAGAACAATTTCAAAAGACAATGCAAGAACAAAATGACAAAATAAATGAAAAATTAAAAATGATACAAAATCTACACACAGAAATCCAGAAGATTAATACCAAATTTTCTGAAATAGGTAAGACATTGAATGGGCAAAGGAATGAAATTGAATCAATGGAAGACAGAAAAAGGGAGATTGAAGGCAAATACCTGAACACTTCTTTGGAAAGAGGTAAATCAGAAAAAAAAAAGATCAAAACAAAATGAAGAAAGCTTATGGTTCATGTGGGATACCATCAAAAGGAATAACCTACTTGTAATCAGAATTCCAGAACAGGAAGAGACAAATAAAACCGCAAAGAAAATTGTCAAAGATTTGTTGGAAGAGAATTTTCCTGGTATGATGAAAGATGAGACTATATCCATTCAGGAAGTCCAACAAACCCCAAACAGGATAGACTCCAAAAGAAAATCACCCATACATATCATCATCAAACTTACCAAAACCAAAGACAGAGAAAGAATCATGAGAGCAATATGGGAAAAATGAAAAGTTACCTACAAGGGGCAACCAATAAGATTAAGCTTGGATTTCTTGGCAGAAACCATGCAGGAGAGAAGACAATGGAATGGTATATATAAAACCCTGAAAGAGAAAATTTTCCAAACAAGAATTATGTACCCAGCAAAATTGTCCCTCAAATATGATGGTGAAATTAGGACATTTCCAGATAAGCAGAAATTAAGGGAATGTGTTAAAACCAGACCAAGATTACAAGAGATGCTAAAGGGAGTCCTTTGGACAGAGAAGCAACAACCACCACCAACAACTGATCATTAATACACATGATGATATAACTCAGAAACCAACCCAATTATGGAAGTATCCAAAGTAAACAAGCCTACAAGATTGTAAATAGGGAAGTAGAGACATCAATTGACAAATGAGGACAATCACAAACCAAAAAGAGGGAAAAAACTGTGTCATTATAGAAAGCAAAGATGCAAATTGGAGGACTAAGGTGTGTCTAATCCATGCCATGGTACTTTCAATAGCTTCCTATGATGCAAAGCTGCACAGTGAATAAAGAAGATCCAAGAAGAATTGATGCCTTTGGATTTTTGTGTTGGCAAAGAACACTGAATATACCATGAACTGCCAGAAGAACAAATAAATCTATCTGGGAAGAAGTACAGTCAGAATGCTCCTTAGAAACTCAGATGATGAGACTTTGTTTCATGTGCTTTGGACATGTTATCTGGAGGGACCAGACCCTAGAGAACTACATTATGCCTGGTTAAGTAGAGAGTTTGTTAAAAAGAGGAAGACCCTCAATGACAAGGATAGACACAGAGGTTTTGTTTTGTCAGTGTTTTGTTTTGTTGTCCATAGGGACACTATAAATTGGATATTATCTGATAGTACCTAATAACAACAATAGTGATTTTCAGAAGTCATTTTTTTAAAAGGTGGCTTGTTATAGGTAAAAGCTATTGGTTCCTTTCCAAATATGAATACTAACATCCAATTTATTTCATTTTGTTTCAGAGGGCAAATGCCTCACTTTTCTTCTGGTTCTGGTACAGCAAACAACAAACATATCCTAGTCTCTAAATTTACCAGGCAGACTCTCTTCTGATTGTGCCATTCATTGCTTAACTGTGCTCAGAAGTAAGAAGAGAAGCCTTAGCATCAAATGATACTTGCTGTTTCTATTCATGTCTATAAAATAGAATCATTGCTTCTGTTCTTAAGCCTACTTACTCCAACAATTAACACTGGGTAGATCTGCCAATTCCAGTGTGTTCAAACACTTCAGAATCTCACATGTTCAGTGAAGTTGTGGGGAGCTTGGGATATGAGTTTACTCCACTTGTTACATTTAGAACTCTTGAGTTTATTTCTCATAAGAACGTGCAGGACAATTATCTCCTCATATATTCAACCATCTTCCATTTTTGGTATAGTGGAGGCTGCAAAGCATTCACAAGAATTTGACTATAAATTCACTTTCATTATCTTTGGGTGACTATTGCCTTGTCCTCTCTATCCACCAACACAATATGTGCTTGAGTAGACAAAGAGGAAGATATGTGAAAAAATAAATGAAATTCCTAGACAGAGTAAGAAAGAATCAAACCTAGACAATAAAACTCTTCACCGATATGTTGTTGTTAGGTGCCATTGAGTTGATTCCAACCCATAACGACTCTTTGTGACAGAATGGAACAGTCCCATGGGTGTTTTAGGGTGTAATCTTTATGGAAGCACATAAACAAGTTTTTTCTCCTGAAGAGAAATCTGGTGAGTTTGAACCACCAACATTTTGGTTAGCAGTTGAACACTTAACCATTGTGCTACCAAGGCTCTTTGTCACCATAATACACCCCACAAAAAACTACCAGCATCATCCATCTCACAGTAAGAATCAGAGGATTTTCTTTCACTATTTAAAAATAACAGGCTGTTCCTGGGCTACCATAAAAAAATGGCAAAGTGCTGGAATGTGTGAATTGTTACATTTCTGATGCTAAGTGCCAAGGTCAGGTAGCTCATAGGTCTCATGTTGTTCTGTCATCAGAAGCTACATCTTTTATGAGTTAACATATCTCATCTTTTCTCATCTCCGTTTATTGTTTTTTAAAGTGCTAACACATTAATTTCACTGCCAAAGAATTGTGTTTCTTCTTATTATTTTTAAGTTATTTCATTCATCTGTGTCAGCGACTGCACTTGCAACTCGAACATGCTTGATTCAAGGAACAATTCCCAGAGTACAAAATGGGGAAGGCACACTTGCGGTGTCAGGAAAAACCTGTTTAGTTAGAGCCTTATCTTGGTGCTCTGCTGCCCTTTTTAAACAAATGTATTGGACTTTTGCACTTTACTGCTATCTCATAGCCCAATATCTAAAATAGACTTCTCTAATTTTGTGTGTGTGAGAGAGTTTACTTAACAAATGACCCCATATTGCCTTGAACAGGGAAGGTTGTTAACCTGGATTATTGTACACATAGAACAGCACATATGAACACCTGCAACTTCCCTACTTTTAATCTTTTCTTCCCCCCTGCTTCCAGCAGGTCCATGAATCATGAGCACACAGTAGTGAATAAAATTCAGCATGCTTCTGTAAGTCATGTGCATTTCTGTAATGTTCTGTTCTGATTGAACAAGACCTTCCTGGGGGAAATGACTGGCACAGAGTAATCCCAATGGAAATATCGCTTGTAGGATATCTCATTTAATTGTACTGCCAAGTTCACCAATTGAAGTTGCCAGCTGTTGCCCTTCCGTCCACTTGATTTTTGGTCTTCCATATTTATTATCATAATTGCATCATTAATAGCGACAGAGGCTTTTTTCAGAAACTCCTGGCAGTGGCAGAGCTAGAAATAGATTGCTAGTTGCAACTCCAGCACTAGTATTCAGGTTCAGGGAGGAGGAAGGCTGCAATGGTTAGCACCCCAGTTGTGAGAAGATTGTCTTTCTGTGACCCATGCTCATGAAAGGAATTATACCCAACTTAAAAGACCCCTAAAAATATTAAGGAACAAACATTATTATAGCACTTAAACTGAAATTGTTATTTAGTGCAGAAAGTTAGGTGTAATTATGTTGCAGAAATATATTGTCAAGGTGTTTTCTTTTCTTTCTAGTCTTCTTTTAATGGTCCTATGCCCATCTTCATTTCTTCTCACCTTAAGTTATATTCCTAAGGAATATAACACCTTATGTTCTATTCCTAAAGATCTCCCTCCTGATACCTCGCTTTTGTTCAGATTTTAATTGAGGTGTTTCCTGCTCCTAATGGATCCAGTTCTATCATTTAAAGAAGTCAAATGTGTTCTCCACACTTTGTTGATATTGTTGTTATTGTAACACAGCAAAATAAGCACCAATCCAACCATTTCTACATGTACAATGCAGTGACATTGATTACATTTTTCAAGTTATACAACCATTCTCATCCTCTTTTCCAGAGTTTTTCTTACCCTATTAATATAAACTCACTGCCCTCTAAGGCTCTTATCTAATCTTCCAAGCTGCTATTTTCACTTTGATCCCATAGAGATAATTCTTAAAAGAAAATAATGCTAAAGCAGACATTTCTTACTCATTAACCTAAATTATTGTTTGGTTTTAAGAAGACTTCACAGTATATTTTTTAGTTTATGTTTTAAAAAAATTCAGGGAATAGTTACAGGGGTCATCTAGACCCCTTGGCTCCATAGAGTCTGGAGTCTATGAGAATTTGAAATTTTATTTGCACTTCCCCCTTTTGATCAGGATTCTTCTATGTAATCTTTGGCCAAATTGTTCAGTTATGATAGTTGGGCACGCACCATCCAGTTCTTTTGGTCTCATTGCAATGGATGCAGTTGTTCATGGAATTCTACTTCTTTCTTTTGCATAGTATTCCATTGTACATGTATGCCACATTTTGTTTATCCATTCATCTATTCATGGGCATTTATACTATTTCTACCTTTTGGACACTGTGAACAGTGCTGCAATCAATATTGATATACAAGTATCTTTTTTTTTTTTTATTAGGATTTGGGTGAAAATTTACAGAGTAAATTCACTTTTCATACAGCTGTTCACATATACTTTG
>NW_006921611.1:969718-997985 GCF_000298275.1 Orycteropus afer afer
CCCCGCCTCTACAAGTATCTTTTGAGTCTCTGCTTTCAATTCTTTTGGGTATATAATTAGCAATGGCATTGGTGAATCATGTGGTAGTTCTCTTCTCCATATTTTCTGACAGCTCTCTTCTCTGAGTGTCTGTTCTATGCAGTAATCTAGATTCAAAATTCAATCACTTCCTCATTTTTTAAAATAATGATTCACTTACTGTCATTACTTTAATGATTATTTAGAGCTCCAAGTGGAAAGGTCACACATTTCTACCAACCAAGGCAGGACTTTCTATCAATTCCTTGGCTTCTTTCTTACTTCCCAAAATTCTTGAACAATAAATTCTTTCTCTTTTCTCTTATGGAATATTTCTACCTTTCTTAAATTTCCTTGGAGTTGCATCACCTATAGGAAGAAGGTTGTTTAAATAACTTCTTCCACAGAATTTCTCCTAAGGAATTTCAAGACACAACATAAAAACAAAAATCTCATCATATTTGTTGTGGTTGTTAGGTGCTGTCAACGCAGTTCTAACCCATAGAGATTCTATGTGAAACAAAACAAAACACTGCCTGGTCCTTCACCATCCTCATAATATTTGCATTGTTTGAGCCCAATGTTGCAGCCACTGTGACAGTCCATCTCATTGAGGATCTTCCTCTTCTGCTAACCCTCTACTTTGTTGTTGTTGTTGTTTGCCGTCGAGTCGGCCCCAACTCATAGCGACCCCTCCTTGGTTTCCGAGGCAGTATCACTACGGAAGTAGGATTGTCCAACCTTCCTTCCAAGAAGTGGCTGGTGGGTTTGAACCGCCAGCCTTCTGGTGAGCAGTCAAGTGCCTTAGGCACTATGCTACCAGAGCTCCTACCCTCTACTTTACTAAGTATGAAGTCCTTCTCCAGTGACTGGACCTTCTTGATAACATGTCCAAAATGTTGTTGATGTTTGTTGTTAGGGGCCATTGAGTCAGCTCCAAATCATACCGACCCTACGTAAAATAGAACAAAACAATGTCTGGTCCTGTGACATCCTCACAATCCTTATTACACATGAGCCCATCGTTTCAGCCACTGTGACAATCCATCTCGTTGAGGGCCTTCCCCTTTTTTGTTGACACTCCACTTTACCAAGCAGGGTATACTTCTCCAGGGAACGGTCCCTTCATTACAACATGACCAAAAAACATTCTTGCTTCCAAGGAGCATTCTGACTTCACTTCTTCCAGGACAGATTTGTTCTTCTGGCAGTCCATGATACTTTCAGTATTCTTTGCCAACACCACAACTTGAAAACTTCAACTCTTCTTTGGTCTTCCTTATTCATTGTCTAGCTTTCATATGCATATGAGGCAATTAAAAATACCATGACTTGGATTAGATGCATCTTAGTCTTCAAAGAGACATCTTTGCTCTTCAGCACTTTAAATAGGTCTTTTGCAGCAGATTTGCCCAGTGCAATGCATCGTCTGATGTCTTGACTGCTGCTTCCATTGGTGTTGATTGTGGAACCAAGTAATATGAAATCTTTGACAACTTCAATGTTTTGTCCATATATTGTGATGCTGTGTATTGGTCCAGTCGTCAGGATTTTTGTTTTCTTTATGTTGAAATGTAATCCATACTGCAGACTAGTCATTAACCTTCACCAGTATAAGTGCTTCAAGTCATCCTCACTTTCAGCAAGCAAAGTTATGTCATCTGCATATTGCAAGTTGTTCATGAGACTTCCTCCAATCCTGATGTTACGGTTTTCTCCTACATAGTCCAGAATCTGGGATTATTTGCTGACCCTAACTGTAGTGGGGGAGCTCTGGTGGTGTAGTGTGTAAGGCATTTGACTGCATTTGACTGCTAACCAGAAGGCTGGTGGTTCAAGCTTTCAGAGGGCATACTGGGCAATCTACATCCATAGAGATACTGCCTCAGAAATCCAAGGAGAGGTCCCTATGAGTCCAAAAAGACTTGACAGTTGTGAGTTTGGTTTGACTTTTTAAGTGTAGTGAGAAGATACAACCCTGATAAACAACTTCCCTGATTTTAAACCACGCAATACCCTATTATTCTGTTCAAATGACTACCTCTTTTGTTTATGTATAGGTTTCACATTAATACAATTAAGTGTTCTGGAATTCTCATTATCCCCAATGTTACCTATAATGTGTTATGATCTACACAGTCTCATGCCTTTATGTAGTCCATAAAACACAGGTAAATATCTTTCCGTTATCCTCTACTTTTAGCCAATATTCATTGGATCTCAGCAATGATATCTCCGTTCCACATCCTCTTCTGAATCTGGCTTGAATATCAGGCAGTTCTCTGTTGAAGTACTGCTGTGAACCATTTTTAAATTATTTCTATCATAACTTTACTTGCATGTGATATTAATGATATTGTTTGAAAATTTCCACATTCCATTGGAGCATTTGTCTTTGAAAAGGTCACAAATATGGATCTCTTACAGTCAGTGACCAGGTAGATGTCTTCCAAATTTCTTGGCATATATGAGTGATCACATCCAATATTGCATCTATTTGTTGAAACGTCTCCATTGGTATTCTGTCAATTCCTTGAGCCTTTTTTTTTTTTTTTTTTTTTGCCAATGCCTTCAGTGCATCTTGGACTTTGGACTTCTTCCCTCAGTAGTATCAGTTCTTTTTCTCTTTCTTTCTTTCCTTTTTTTAATTGTGATTTGGGTGAAAGTTCACAAAGCAAATTCATTTTCCATTCAACTGTTCATACACATTTTATTTCGTGGTATTGACTGCAATGCCCACAACATAACAGCTCTCTTACTATTCCCTCCCTGTGGTTAACTTTTCCCTGCGTCTTTCTTTCTTATGCATTCCTGCCCTCTGAGCTGTCTCCTTGTGCAAATGCTGTCCTTATATGCTCCCATTGTTAATTGTTCTAAAGAGTGTACCTACCTGGTAAAATGTTCACTTTATAGGCTTGTCTATTGCCTGCCTGGAAGCCTTGATGGTGTGTTCAATTCCAGGCCTGATGCGTGATTAGGGACCATAGTTTCAGGGGTTTGACCAGTCTCTATCAGACTAGTAAGTCTGGTCTTTATTATGATTATTACTTTAAGATTTTGAATTTTCTTCTGCATTTCCCTTCACTTTGTCTAAGATCTCCTATGTTGATCCCTCTTTGAGTGGTTGACAGTGGTAGCCAGGCATCTTCCAGTTCTTCTGGTCTCAGGGTCATGTAGGCTGATGTTTACACAGCACACTAGTTCCTTGGATTAATTGTTTCCAAGCATCTTTGATTTTCTTCATTCTTCTTTGCACTGGACAAGGAGAGACCGATTGCTACATCTTGCATGGCCATTCACAAGCTATTAAGACCCCAGTTGCTACTCACCAAAGTAGGATGTATACAATGTTTTCCTGTAGTATGTTATGCCAATTGAGATTGATGTCCTCCACCACCATGGTCCAGGGTCCTGGGCTGAGTGACCCACTTTCTCAAGGTGTTTGGCTGTAGCTTAGAAGTTATCCTAACTTTGTCACATTAGCTCTATTATATGTATGGTCATTCTTATAGAGCATAAAAATACATATGTAGAAATATCATCCAGCAAAGTTATGTAAGGTCATGTGTATATTCCCTTTCACCGAGACATACCTGATCATTTAGCCTGTCTTATGTGTCCACCAATAGATGGTTATTACTGATAATGCAGTATTGTGTATGCAAAAGTGTTTACCTTTACTGTCTGTACCTCTTGTGCATCTCAGTATGTCTTCCTTTTCCTTAGTATTACTGTGTTGGTCACTCACTTTTGGTATATTGCCTTTTCCTTTATGCAAATCATGAATTTGGAGGACATTATGTTGAGTAAAATAAGTCAATCACAGAAGCACAAAGATTGGAGGAGTCTACTATTGTAAAAAGTCAAGGAAAGTTTATTTATGGAAGGAAAATTTCTTTATTGGTCACTAGGTATGGGGGAGGAGGAGAGTGGAGGAAAAATGACTAGATAGGTAAGAGACAAATATTGATATGGGTGAAGGAAAAAGCATAGTTCTTGATAATATACTACCTCCTGAAATGTTTGAATGCCAATCAATTATTTTTGGTACAGTCACTCTGTGTTTTCCTCCCATCATCTTCTGAAGCTTCATGCATAATTCAATATCTTGGCTGTAGAACTCTTAAATATTATAACTCTAAACAAACCAAAACAAACTCACTGACTTTGAGTCAGATCTGACTTACAGCAACCTCTTCTTGGATTTCCAAGGTGGTATCTCTATGGGAGTAGATTGCCCAATATTCCTTACGAGGACTGGCTAGTGGGTTTGAACTGTTGGCCTTCTGGTTAGCAGTCAAATGCCTTAGGCACTATGCCATGATTTTTTTTCTTTTTTTTTTCAGCTTCAGAAATGCTGAGCATATTCTTCCTTTTATTTTCTAACTAGGTCTTTGCCCACTTCATTGTTACAGTTGTTTTTTTTTTTTTTTCTTTTAATTTTCAAGGCACCAGCTAAAATCTTCTGTTCAGTTCTTTTACTTCATACTTCTTCCATTTGCTTTAGCTATTTATGTTCTTCTGATACTGATAGTATTGAAAGAAAAGTCTAAGCTGAGTTGTATGAATTGGGGAGAAACAAGGATCCATGAATTGACAGACCTATTGAGATATTTCAACAAACAGATGCAGCACTAGACATGCTTATTCATTTATGCCAGGGAATGTGGAAGACAGCTACCTGGCCAACTGACTGCAAGGAATTAATATTTGTGCCCTCTCCAAAGAAAGGTAATACAACAGAATATAGAAATTATCAAACAATATTGTTAACATCACAAAAAAGTAAACTATTGTTGAAGATAATTTTAAAATGGTTCCATTAGTGTATTGACAGGGAATTGCTAAGCCTGGTTCAGAAGAGGGTGTGGAATGAAGGATATCATTATTGATGTCAGATGGATCCTTACTGAAAGCAAAGATTACCAGAAAGATGTTTACCTATGTTTTATTGTCTATACAAAGGCATTTGACTGTGTGGATAATAACAAATTGTAGATAATTGTGAAAATTCAGAATTCCAGGAAAGTTAATTGTGCTCCTGAGGAACCTGTACACAGAACAAGAGGTAGTCCATGGAATAGAACAAAGGGATACTGCATGGTTTAAAATAAAGAACAGTGTGTGTCTAGGATATGTCCTTTCATCATATTTATTATTATTATTATTATTATTATTATCATATTATTATATTATTAAATATGTATGCTGAGCAGATAATCTGAGAAGTTGTATTTTATGAAAAAGAATGGGGCATTAGGAATGCAGGAAGAATCATTAACAACCTGTGATATGCAGATAACACAACCTTGCTTGCTGAAAGGGAAGAGAACTTGGAGCACTTACTGATGAATATCAAAGACTACAGCCTTCAACACGGTTTACACCTCAACAGAAAGAAAACAAAATCCTCACACTGAACCAAAAAGCAACATCATGATAAATGGAGAAAAGATGTAAGTTGTCAGGGATTTCATTTTGCTTGGATCCATTATCAACTCCCATAGAAGCAGAAGTCAAGAAATCAGATGATGTATTTTGGTAGCGTAGTGTCTAAGGCACTTGCCTGCTAACTAGAAGGCTGGCAGTTCAAACCCACCAGCCACTCCTCGGAAGGAAGATGGAGCAATCTACATTCATAGTGATACTGCCTCGGAAACCCAAGGAGGGGTTGCTATGAGTCGTGTCCGACTCGACGGCATATGACAACAACAACAGCATTGCACCGGGCAAATCTGCTGCAAAAGAACTCTTTAAAGTGTTAAAGAGTAAAGATGTTACTTTGAAAATTAAAGTGCACCTAATCCAAGTTGTGGTATACTCAATAGCCTCATATTCATGTGAGCTCTGGACAATGAATAAAGAATACTGAAGAATTGATGCACTTGATTTGTGGGGTTGGTGGAGAACATTGAAAATACATGGACTGTCAGGAGAACAAACAAATCTATCTTGGAAGAGTACAGACAGAATTCTCCTTAGAAGTGAGAATGGCCAGACTTCATTTCCTGAACTTTGGTCATGCTGTCAGAAAGGACCAATCCCTGGAGAAGGATATCATCCTTGGTAAAATGGAGAGTCAGCAAAAGAGAGGAAGGCCCTCAATGAGAAAGAATGATACAGTGGCTGCAATGATAGGCTCAAGCATAGCAACGATTGTGAGTATAGCGCCAGACCAGACGGTGTTTCCTTCTGATGTACTCAGGGTGCTACAAGTTGGAAACGACTTGTCACCTAACACTCTATATTCAAGACCAAGTTTCAGAGTCTCTTCTGACATCCATTTCCATCTTTTCTCTTTTCCCTGTCCTTTGAATGATTTTGCTTTCTTCATGTAAGGGTGTCCTCTATGTTAACCCAAAACTTGTATGATTTTTGTTCACTGGTGTTCCATGTGTCAAATCTATTTTTGAGATGGTCTTTAAATTCAGTCTGGATATTCTCAAAATCATAATTTGACTCTTGAGGATTTGTTTTATTTTTTTTCAGCTTCAGAGTAAACTTGCATACAAACTATTGATGATATGTTCTACTTTGCCATGAATCGCAATTGACTCCACGGCAGTGGGTTCGTTTTGGATTTTGGTTCTGCTATCAATCCATAGTCTTATTCTAACTGTTGATACTGAGCTTTTTCATCTTCTCTTTCAACAGATGTAGTCAATTTGATTTCTGTGCATTCCATCCCATGAGATCCGTATATATAGTCACTGTTTATGTTTTTGAAAAAAGTTATTTGCAATGATTAAGTAATTTGTTTTGCAAAATTGTATCATGTGATCTTGATATTGTTTCTATCACCAAGGGCATATTTTCCAGCTACCTATCCTTCTTCTTTATGTCCACCTTTCATATTCCAATCACTTGAAATTATCAAAGCATATTGAGTTCATGTTTGATCAATTTCAGACTGTAAAAGTTGGAGAACATATTCATTTTCTTCATCTTTAACATTAGTAGATGGAGAGTAAATTTGAATAATAGTCATATTAACTGGTCTTCCTTGTAGGCATATATGGCTATTATCCTATCACTGATAGAATTGTACTTCATGACAGATCTTGAAATGTTCTTTTTTGATGATGCATGCTCACCATTCCTCTTCAATTTGTTATTGTTATCACTGGCATATGATTATATGGTTCAAAATGGCCAATACCAGTCCTTTTCAGCTCACTAATGAAAATCAATTTTTATGCATTCCTTTTTCATTTTTGGTCATTTTCAATTTTCCTAGATTCATATATCATATATTCTATATACTAATTAATGGATGTTTTCAGGTGTTTCTTCTCATTTTAAGTGGTGCTTCATCAGCAAATGAAGGTTCTGAAAGGTTTACTCCATCCACATCATTAAGGTTGACTCTACTTTGAGCTCTTTACCACTTATATTTTGAGTGCCTTCCAACTTGAGAGGCTCATTTTCCTGTATATCTTTTAGATGTAGATCAACAGGTCCTCCTTTTCAGTCTGTCTGAGTCTGGAAGCTCCACTAGAACTTGTCCACTCATGACTTTGCTGGTATTTGAAATGCTGATGGCATAGCTTCTAGCATCACAGCAACATCCAAGACACCACAGTATGACAAATTGGCATATAAGTGGTGGTCATTTGGTTTGGAAAGGCATATCTCTTTATACTCAATCTTTATCTCCTCTAAGTTTGGGTCATCTCTAATATTTCTATTTTTTTGATATTAGTTGGATTAGAGATTATCAAAGCCAATTGAAATAGAAATGTCTATTTCTTTACCTGTTTGGATAAAGCATAAGACTATAAGGCATAGTCAATTCAAACAATAGAGAATTGAGAAAAGCACATTAACACCTCTATTCATTATATTAGGAGTTCTGGTAGCCTAGTGCCTAAGGCACTTGACTGCTAACCAGAAGTCTGGTGGTTCAAACCTACCAGTCACTCCTTGGAAGGAAGATGGGGCAATCTAATCCCGTAGTGATACTGCCTTGGAAACCCAAGGAGGGGTCACTATGAGTCAGGTCCTACTCGAGGGCACATAACAACAACAACAACATTCATTATATCAATATTACTTGAATATAGCTGATTTTTTAAACTTGGGTATAATTCAAAATACTCTGTTAAAAACACAATGCCTTTTTTACATAACTGTTTTAAATCCTAGAAGAGGTGGCTTAATTTTCAATTTCCAATATTCAAAATCATAAAATGCTAAAGGGAAAATATTCCATCTTAAGTAGAACTGATCTCAGTATTCTTCTAGTCAAACACTGCCATTTTAAAGATGAAGAAATTGAGACTGAGAGATGTTAAATGATTTTCTTCAAGGCCATTGAGATAGTTTCTGGAAGTGTCAAGACCTAGCCCTGTTTTGCTGATTGTCAGATCTGTTCTTCTACTATTCTGTGTGGCTGCTCCGTGACTACATGCAATAATCCTGCATAGCTACTAATCTTATATTTTTAAAATCAAATGAGAAATTTTATGTTAAATGAAACTTGCTTGAATGCATATAATTCATGCATGCTTTTAAACAGCCA
Source organism: Orycteropus afer afer (assembly GCF_000298275.1). Taxonomy (NCBI): domain Eukaryota; kingdom Metazoa; phylum Chordata; class Mammalia; order Tubulidentata; family Orycteropodidae; genus Orycteropus; species Orycteropus afer. The sequence goes on from NW_006921611.1 coordinate 978,258, forward strand.
GAATTAGATTATTAAAAAAAAAAAAATCGCTGCTGTCGAGTTGAATGTGACTCATAGCGACCCCTTCTTGGGTTTCCAAGATTAATATGAGGTTAGATTAATACATATTGTATTTATATGTTGCTGTTGTTAGCTGTTGTCTAGTTGGCTCCAACTCATGAATTTATGAATAGCAGCACAAAATATTGCCCTGTCCTGTGCCATCTGCACAATCCTTGATACACGTGAGCCCATTGTTGAGGCAATTTAGTCAGTCCATCTCACTGAGGGCTTCCTTCTTTTTTGCTGACCCTCTACATTACCACCAAACATGCTGTCCTTTCCTAGCAATTGGCCTTTCCCAATAATGTGTCCTAAGTAAGTGAGCCAAAGTTTTGCCCGCTTCCCTTCTAAGAAGCATTCTGTTTGTATGTGTTACCAGAAAACCAAATCTATTGCCATGGAATCAATTTTTACTTACCTAGACCCTATAGGACAAAGCAGAATAGGTTGTCAAAGCTGTGGTTCTTTACCTGCCACATCTTTCTCATGTGGAGTATCTGGTGGGTTCAAACCACCGACATTTCATTGAGCAGCTAAGCACCACAATACCACCAGGGTTCCTTCTAGGGACAGTAATAAAATTACATCTTGGCATTATAGTCATTTTTTTTTTTTTAAGAAAATTCTCATTTGTGACAGAACTTCCCCAAAGTCTTAAAGAATAAAGAATATTAGATGGTGAATGACTGTTTTCCACAATACAGGTAAAATATATTTGTTAGATTAATTCTCAATTTATCTTCTCAGTGGAAAAGTACAAAACTCTCATTTATTAACATTCTAAAGAGAGTTTTCAGGCAAGTCCCTAGCCAACTGCCCAATGGTTTTTGTTTGAAGCATCCATTCTCCAGTACTTGGTTTCCTTGATTAGGTCCCAAATATTGTATTGAACCACAAGAAGACTCAGGAAACAATTGGTTCCTTCCATTGATATTGACCTGTCTCCCTGGCACTCAGAAGAGGGATAGTCCATGTGCTTATCAGGGAATCAATCTTTCTGCCTATCATCCTCTTTTTCTTCAGGAGAAAGCAAGTTAGTGCAATTACCTCATCCAGAACAATTACCTCTTAAATTGTTTATTCTCCAGAGAAAGGTGTCTGGGAGCAGGTAGCACTTTGGCAAGAGAGATGGATTTTTAAAAAAGTATTTGTATTGATATTGAGCATGGGCAGTGGGGAATTGATGGGAAGGTGTCAAACCAAGACATCATTTTCTTTTGGGATTGCCCAGGCAGGAAAGGACATACATTTGGGCCAAATGAGTTCTAGCACTATTTTGGAGACCCAGTCCTGGGAGAGATATGTGATGGCCTGACTACAGAGGATAGGACTCAAAGCCCAAATCACAGTGTGTTCTTGACTCTAAAGCTGTGGGGAATTGGGCAGCATCTTAAATTCCTCCTTCTGCACAGGGAAGAATAGCAATCAACTATAAGGTACTTTTCAAAGAAGTTGAAAGAAAATTTTACAGTCTATTAAAACCAAACCATAGTTTTTAAAAGTCTTCTTTTCCTTTGGTATAAAGGCACAAGCGGCCAGTATGTGCTCTTATTCCTGATGCTTATATGAAAAGCAATTCTCATAGCCCAGATTAACACAAACAAAATCAGGAGCTTTCGGAAATGAAGATGCTCTGGTGACATAGTGGTTGAGTACTCGACTGCCACCTGAAAGGTTGGTGGTTGGAACTCATAAGCCTTTCTGAGGGAGAATGATGTGGCCCTCTCTTAACATAAAGATTACGGCTTTGGAAACCTTATGGTGCAGTTTTATTCTGATCTATAGGGTAACGATGCGTCAGGATCAACTAGAAGCCAAAGGGTTCCTCGTTCAGAAATGAGGAAACTTTCTGAGAAGTTTGGGGATTCTCGAGTGATTAGGGCACCAAAAGGGAAACTGGAAAATAATTAAAATAAAAATAGATCACAAACCCCTTACTGCACCCAATATTGCAATTTTAGCACTTCAGAAATTTATATGCATGCATATCTGTCATAGTTCCAATATGAATTTTGTCCAGTGCTATTTTTTCCATAATTGACATTCTCTCTCTCTTTCTTCTTCTTTTCATGTTTTCAGGCGTGATTTCCGACCTGGTGTTGAAAAAAGGAAGGAGAGTCAGGACTTTGAAAGGGCTCAAAGTTAAAACCGATCAGATTTCGTGGTAGCACCTAATTCCATTCAGATACCGAGAGACTGCGATGCTTTCGCCTCCAAGAGGGCTTCCAGCTTTGCTCACACACATCCCCCAGTCTTGTTCTCGCCTCCCTTCCTTCCTTTCTCTGCGAGAGGGGACTGTTTGCCGAGGGTGGGGAAACCTGGGGGTGTGTGAAAGCGCCGCTGGGCTCACCTGCGCCTCCCGGCGCTGCCCTGCTGCCACCGCCCCTCCCGCCGCCCCGCCCCGGCCCGACTCATTGGCTGCTGAGCCGAGGGGAGGAGAAGGGGCGGCCGCGGGGGTCTCATTAGCGATGCGGACTCGCTCCTCGGCTCTGTAGTCCAGTGCGGGGCAGCGGCGTGAGGGCTGTAAGCTACGCGGCGGGGACGGCGGGAGACTGGTAGTGGACGTGGCGGCAGCGGTCAGCCCTCCGTGGGGAGCTATAGGGGCGCGCGCTTTCTCTGGGTGCCAATCTGTCGGCGACTCAGAGCTTCCTGCCTGGCTGCCTTAGGGAGCGACCGTGGAACAGTCACTTGCTAAAGCCCCCCCGGGACCCACTCATTTCGGTCCCTGCTTCGTCGTGCTTTTCGCGGACTCCCAGGGCGTGGAAGAGGAGCCGTGCTCCCGATTGGGGCGAAAAGAGCATGAGGAGAGCAGCCGCGGCAGGAGGCGGCGGCAGCGGCGGAGGGGCGCGCCGGTGGCTCCAGTGGCTGGGGCTCTGCTTCTGGGCGGCGGGGGCTGCGGCTGCCCGAGGTAAGCGCTAGGCAGAGCGAGCGGCGGCCTGGGGGCGAGGGCGAGGGGGAGCGCCAGCCAGACTGATGGGGACCCCGCACTATGGCGTTAGCTTCGCAAGTTGCGCTTTGCACCTCTCCGTGTGCGTAGAGGGTGGGAGTCGAACGGAGGATCTCTGCGAGGACCACTGTTTCCCACCTTAAGTTTGCGATCTGCCACAATCCTACAGGTTGCTGTGGCCAGCCCCTGCCCTTTACGGTCATTGCTTGCTCCATTTTCCAAGCCCTCCCCAATTGCTGCAGATTGGAGTAGCCCACTCTTCACTACAATCTCGCTCTCCCCTGTTCCCTCTACTTCCTTGCAAGGCGAGATTGTTCACGGGAGGGCACCCAGGGTGATGTCCGGGAGTTTCTGAGGAGAGGGGCGAATGATGAGGAGTCTCTAGGGTGAGGGGGCTTGAATAGTGAGGGCGCCTTTTCCCTTAAGGGAGCAACACACCCATGCTAGGGTCCTCACGCTCTGCGCCAAGCGTGGCATCCATCCCTTGGGCGACCCTAGTCCGGGATCCTACCTAACACTGGGCTTTCCTGCGCGGAGGCCGCGTTTGTGCAGGAGCTCTGGAGAGCTGTGTGTACTATCCCGGTTTAACTGCGCCTGCAGGGCTGAGCCGGGATAAGCAGTTGGCCCGAGGCTGCTCACCCGGCGCCTTCTCTCCCAACCAGCTAAGGAGCGCTCGGCCCTCTGAGCAGTGGGAAATGTCTCATCTTTCGAACTCGAAGCGTAGAACCCATTTTCCTGGTTCCTCGGGATTCCAGCAGAGTGAAATTTTGCAACTGGTTTCAGCTCCACCTTGAGCAAGCACAGGAAGCATCAACTTGAAAATAAATCTTATTTTGAAGATGCTTAGGCGCAATTTCAGACATAGCTCAAGTACTGAGGCTTTACCTTTGAAGCAATCCAGAAGCTTCTCTTCCGCCCTCCTTTACTCTTCTCCTTCCCTTTATGCCGTCCATTAGGCTTAGAATATGTAATTGCATTAAATGATTTAACTAATTCTTGTCAGGCAGGAGGTGGAACTGAGTTGACCATCGCTTTACTTTCTGCTCTGCTCGCTCTCTTGACTGTCTTTTGAGTAGTGTGTTGAGTAGCCTGAAACGGAAAGGGTGGGACGGGTAGAGGACAATCACTAAAGGACCAATATTCTCTCGTTTTTTATAAAAGCTAACGGCACATCAAAAGCAGTTTTGTTTTTTTTTTGCCTGGAGTGAACAGTTTTTTTTTTTTTTTTTTTTTTTTTTTTCCGAATGAGAGAGAGGTGGAGAGAGGCTTTCCGTTTTATGATTCTATTTTGTGACAATTTATTTGCATTTCCTTTCCTGAAAAGTGTTTTTTTTTTTTTTTTTTTAATGGAACAACGTTTTAAAAAGCAGGAAAGGCTTAAAAATGAGCCTCACTGATTGCACACACTGGGTTATGTTAAAGTACTTTTTTTTCCATTGCTGGAAAAAGCACAAGCTTCAGCCATTTAATTTACTACGGAGAATGCCTCATTGCAAAGTCAGCTCTGAGTTGTTTCTAGACACTGTTATGGAGAAAAGTGGACCTTTTCTTGTCTAAATATTGATCTAAGTGTCTGAGTTTTCACTTACTATTCCGTGCTGAATACCTAACAGTGACTGACTCTATGTACTGACCCCTTGGAATTTGGTTCCCCAGGTTGTCTGGAAGCCAGCTCTAAACAAGTGGTGGGGACATGCCAAACGCTTCTTGGAGTTGAGTTCCACTGACTGTGAAACTAAGGCTAGCACCTCTTGTCTGCAAGCTGTTCTTTAAAGGTCTCCTGGAAAACATACTGTACACTCTGCAGGCTTATTTACAACAAATGTCTTGCACAGATCATAGTAATGTTCAAGACACATGGAGTGTAGCAGTAAATCTGACTAATACTTCCCTTGCCATATTTTACATTCTGGGGCATTAAGCCCATTACTCTTAGCATCTGTCAGAGATTCCTTGAGAAATGAGCATTAAGCAGGCTCTGCAACTTACAAAGCCACATACACTTCACTTTTGGACAGCACAGGAAATGAACACAATTGAAGTTTTCAGAACAAAGTGTGTGTTTCAATTGTTACTTTAGGTCTCCCATCTCAAAGAAGTGCCCTTTCATTATAACAAAGAAGAGATAGATGTGTGTGGCATGCTTGCTGAGTACTCTCACCACACTGTGTAGGGTTGGCCCTAGGTTGTTCTTATTTATCCAAGTAAATAGTCTTTGTTCTAGAAGCCTTTTCATGTTGATGTCAACCAAGATATCCTACCTTTGCTAACCAACAGGATATGTAGAAAGAATTATGCCATTTGGTTTTATGGTAGTGGGCTTTTTATTAATTCAGAAACATGTTTTTTACAACATTCATTGTTTATCTATTTCTAAGGTGATTACCCTCTCCTTCTATAATTAATATAAAAACCCCTAAAATCAGAGTTATTTCAAATGGTTGGCTTTGAATATATTCAAAGATGAAGACACTGGGGATAACGGAATGCCTTCAGAAACAAATAGTGTCCCTACAATTGATGTTCTTTTTCCCTACTTTAGAAACAAGGCTTAACTTCTTCAGGTTTATATTTCTGTCTGTTGGCATACTGTAAGGAAAACACTGGTGCCATGATTATTGTATATTTCAACACTGTGCAACTTAAAAGAAGGTTGTTTAAAAGTTATTCATGACCTGCAAAGTGCTAATTGAATCCATCTCATACTGTCATATTGATTTGTTTTTGTTCTTTGATATAAAGGAATACTGCTGTTGATCTCATTGTGATCCCTGCATTAGATACTGTACATAAGATATCCTAGTAATTAAAGGCAGAAAGGAAGATCGTTTTAGACAGACTGAGCTTTCTCACAATTCCTTGATTGAAAAAAGAAAATATACCCAGACAGTTAAATCTTCCCTACAATATTTACAGTAATACATTAATACCAAGAGAAGTATGCATTTGGGTCATATAGTTTATAAATACTTAAAGTCCATATATCTATCTAGTTTATACAGTTTTAAATTATATAGTCATTTCTTCCTTAATGAATAGTATTTTAGGACCTCCCTTTTCTTATTCTGTTCCTTTTACTCAAAATTTTTCTAGGTCTATGAGAAAAGAGACTTTCTCCCCTTTTTCTGACTATTTGATTTGTTTTTAACTTGAGAAACCAGATGGCACCTATTTTTCCTACCCAGTAAAGTTTTCTCTTTTAAAGATCTCTTAAGCATAGAGCTCTTTAAGAAAAAAAAAAAAACTTGCTGCGATCGAGTCGATTTGACTCATAGTGACCTTTCCCTGGGTTTCTGAGGCAGTGTCTCTATGGAAGTAGATTGCCCAGTCCTCCTTCCACTGAGTGGCTGGTGGGTTTGAAGTGCAAGCCTTCTGGTTAGCAGTCAAATGCCTTAGGCACTATGCCACCAGAACTCTTTAAGAATAGATATTAATTGTTCTGACCACGACTTACAATGAAAACACTTGTTACTCTTTTTCATCATGTCATGGAAAATGACTCTTTATGTATTTCATCACTCTGAATGAGCCATCTTTGAGTACATCATCTCCATGTGGTACCTAATAGGATGAGGAAACCTATGGAGCCCATCATGGATCCTCCCAGTGAACATTCTTTCTTGTCAGGTAGTCCAGACTGTGCTGTTTTACTCATTAAGGAACACTTTTCTGTTTATTTGCTACTATCATCCTTATCTACTTCCTACTTGTAAACTTGTATTTAATTTTCTTCCTCCTACCAAATATAATACCCAACTTGAAACTCTTTAAAGATTTTTCAAGGAATTGGTTGTTCAAGAGAGAGTGATTTTTTTTCTTCCCTTCTGCCTTATTTATTTATAATACTTAAGCTGAAGACCCAGACCACATGTATTAAAGGCTAATCACAAAGACAGAAGTGCAAAGAAAGATTTATTCCATAATATTCCCTTTTGTAAGGTGGGTGAAGGGAGTTTCCTTAATAGACAGGAAGTTTACAGAAAGACCACGTTTCCTCTTTCCGAATCACACCTTTGCAATTAATGGTGATTGTCCCTTGATGTATTCTAATACCTTCATGAACTAACAGCATGACAAAATGTGAACTTCCCCCTGTCTTACTAAGCTATACACTATACTGCTGTAAACCATAAACACACTTAACTGTTCACTATTCATTTTCTAAGTGGCCACTGTTGGCATGAGAACTAACATCATGGTACTGCCACTTTTTTTATATTATGCCTGTTTCCTAAGAGAAAGGATTATTTGAAGCCTTGTTTGACTACAAGATAATAACAAATTATAGTTTGGTGTGTGCCATTCATTATTCTAAAAGTTTTACACATATTAATTAACTCCTTAAAATACCTCTAGTGCCTAAGGCATTTGACTGCTAACCAGAAGGCTGGCGGTTCAAACCGACCAGCCACTCCTCGGAAGGAAGGTTGGGCAATCTACTTCCTTAGTGATACCGCCTTGGAAACCCAAGGAGGGGTTGCTATGAGTTGGGTCCGACGCGATGGCAGTGGGTATGAGGTAAGTATTTCATCCCTATTTTTGAGATAACTTGCCCAAGGCCAAGGAGTTAGTATACGGAAGTAGATTGCCCAGTCTTCCTGTTCGCAGTCAGATGCCTTAGGCACCACCAGAGCTCCCTTTTTTTTTTTGGCTTTTTGGATTTGAACCCAGGCACTTTGACTCAAGAGGCCACAACAAAAGCAGTTTACTAACCTATTCTGAAAATAAAATGATGCTTATATTTTGAGGACAAAAGTACTAAAGTGGCATCTATATAACTATCAGAGTTGTAGAGGAATCATAGCGACCCCTCCTTGGGTTTACGAGGTGGTATCTTTATGAAAGTAGATTACCCAATCTTCCATCTGAGGAATAGCTGGTGGGTTTGAACTGCTAGCCTTCTGGTTAGCAGTCAAATGCCTTAGGCACTACGCCACCAGATCTCCCAGCTAAAATAGATCTATAAATATATTCAGATAAATCTAAAGAGATTTATGTTGTATGAAAACAACCACCCTCACATCATTCAGCCTTATATACTTTAGGATTAGATTCACATTTAAAATTCTGAATGCAAGTTCCTAATATGATAGCTTGCTTTTTTCCCCCTAATTTTGTTTTTCAGCAGAAAATATTACTCTGATTGAATACGCCATCCATGGAATGGCAGATCCCAAGAGACTATTTGTTGCAAGTCTTGTATTTTTAGCCTTGTTCAACAGGGAAATGTGGAGCATGAGATTTGAGAATAGATTGTTAACACCAGAGGCTGCTGTTTCTGCTGTTTTGGGTACTCCTGCTGCTGCTCTTGCGAGGCAGATGGCTAGATTCATTTATAGAAAATAGATATTCATTCTATTTTGCATTTCCACTTTGAAAAGAACTTTTAATTGTTTGTGCCACATTGCATCGTATGGCCTTATTGTGTGCATACACATGCTGTGCGTAGATAATTTTCAGAATCAGGAGGATGTTAATGTATTCAGTTTGGACTGCAATAGAAATCCACTGCAAACTCTGTTGTGTTTTAAGAACGTTTCTTTTGAAAGTGAGTATGTGTGCAATAACCTTTGTAACAAGTACTTTATATTAATTCTTCCCTGACCCACTGAACTCCAGCTCAGCAACAGAAATATTAGGGTTGTGTTTATGAGGCTAAAATAGAAGCACTAGACATGGTTGTGCACACTACTGAACGTAACATATTTGCTAATACTGTTTCTAATAGGACAAGAGTAAAATGAAGTCTGTATTCTTCCTATGTGACTGGTCCCTTCTAGTAGTTGTTTTCATAAGTAAGGAAACTGGAAAACTAAAAGTTGCCTTCCAAATGAGGTCAATGATAACTTTACTTCATGTAGTTTTTAACTTTCTGCTCCTCAGATTTCTGTTTAATTAATACAAAATAGTCTTCATTCCCAGAGAAAAAGAGAGAGAGAGAAACAGACCATAGCATGTGTATTCTACCATTCGAACCCTGTATCATGAGGATAGGAGGAATCTGGTGGAAAAATATTACTGCAACAATGAGGAATTTGAATAACGATGGACTTCATGTAATCTCTGTTGTTACTTAAGTTGAATGCTGTAATTTCTCAATCAGATGTAGCTGAAGGAAAATGGCATTGCAGACATTCTAGGAGACAGGAAATTGGCAGACAGGTAGAGGAAGCAGGATATCTAAACTGTCAAAATGAAGAAATCATTCTGACCTCTTTAAGAGCCCAACCAACACTGGGCTAACTATATTTTGTGTAATATCATTCACAGATTTTAACTATTTACTATAGAAACAAATTTATTTATGAAATATCAATTGAGAAGATTTGCATCTAAATAAATGTGTAGCATGTTGCTTGAATGTCATTGGTGGCTTCTGACAATAGCAGAACTTATGTAGTAATGTTAGTTATTTTTAATTTAATTTAATGAAACATACTGGGGAAGGAGGGCAAGCAAATGATAATAGGTGATGGAGCTGATAATATTGGAAACTCACAAATAAATGCTTTTCAAACTTTGATATGCACTTGAGTCACTGGAGATCTTATTAAAATGCAGATTCTGATTCTTAAAATCTCAGGGAGAGGCCTGAGATTCTGCCTTTCTGACAAGCTCTCTGATGATGTTTTTTTACTGCCAGTCTTTTTGAGTCACAAGACCACACAAAAACCAAATGGCAAACCCATGTTGACTCCATTCTGACTCACGGCATCCTTCTGTGTGCAGAGTAGGACTGCTTCATAAGCTTTTGAAGGCTGTGACTTTTCAGAAGTGGATTGCCAGGCCCGTCTTTCAAGGCACCTCTAAATGGGTTCTACCTGCCAACCTTTTGGCAAGTAGCTGAGCACTTAACTATTTGTGCCACCCAGGGACTCTGTACATGATAATAATTAATTTTCAGTATTGTTTTTCACTGGCAAGCCAGTAGGACATAGAATTCAATGTAACACTGCTTCAAAATTGCCAATAGAATAGGCAAACATATATGTCAGTTTTAACTCAGATAAAAATACCGTTGCTGTGTGTTGATTCCAACTCAAAATGACCCTGTAAGACAGAGTACAACTGCCTCCTAGGGTTTCTAGGGCTGTAAATATTTGTGGAAGCTGACTGCCATATCTTTCTGGAGTGGAGTGGAGTGGCCAGTAGGTTCAAACTGTCAACCTTTCGATCGATTAGCAGCAGAGCTCTTTAACCACTGTGCCGTTACGGCTCCTTAGACAACATACAACCACTTATAAAACTAGTAGACATTCAGTGTACGATTCTGAATTAATATATCTTGGTTTGCATTGAAAAGATAGATGCAATATCTCCTCCAGTTTAACAATATTTTAGAGGTTTTGACTATCTTTTGAAGTAATTGAAGCTTTATATCTGTATCTAATTAATTTATTTATGATGATAAAGAGGAAACTGAGTTCTCCAGACGTTGAAGAGTTTGTCCAAAGTCCCATTTTTGTTAAATTATAGGCTTTCTTAACCTTCTTTTTTATTCTTCCATGTTATTGTGTTCTCATGACCAGCGTTCTACTTAAAAATCATCCTGAGTTAAGGATAATACATGAGAAAAAAGAAGCTATAGTTAAGAAATATGTTGAACAAAACAGATAGTTAAAATAAAACCAGTTGGGTGAAACCCTATAACTATTGCCTTGAGGTAATCTTTGCACCTTAAACCAAAAATATTCCATGAAGCCTTCTTAAAACAAAATAATTTAGTTTAACTGGTAAGGAGTATGTGCCTTGAGCACAGTGATCTTTCAGGATCTAACTATGTGGGATTAAATTGACAACAGCAACTCAATAGCTTCGATAGGAACCCTAGGGGATAGAGGGTTTATATTAATGGGAAAGGAACAACTCAGAAAAACCCTCAAACCCAATGCCATTGCGTTGATGCCAACTTATAGCCACCCTATAGGACTGAGTAGAATGGCCCATAGGCTTTCCAAGCCTGTAAATCTTTACTGAAGCAGACTGCCTCATCTTTTCTTCCGTGTAATGGCTGGTGGGTATCTCCTGCTGACCATCTTATTAGCAGCAGATTGCTTTAACCACAGAGCCACCAGAGACTCTTTACTCGGAAAAGGAGGGTGAGAATAGTCGCACAACTATATAATCGAATACAATCAGTACCACTAAATTTTCCATGTAGAAACTTGAACTGCTGTAGGTTCAGCTGTGTCTACTCTCAACAACAATAAAATAAAATTAATTACTAATAAATGAATAATACAGAGCAATGTCTATGGAATACTGATATTCTCCAAACAATTGGATTGTTGCTGTCACAACATGGTATGGAAGCCTGTATTTGCATGTGTTTGCCTTTGCTGTAAGACATTGATGTCCACTTGACCTGCTCTATCTTGCTTCCTGTTACTTCCCCAGCACCTGGCAGTGCCCATCAGATAGTGTCTGCTGAAAAGTATTTGTTATTATAACCTGATTTTTTTAATGTATAAATAACATTTAGGGTACATTTTCAGAAATTTATGTGACATTGTGATAAAGCTCTCAGGAAAGTTTAGTTGCCAAGCAAGAATTAAAAAAAAAAAAAATAAGGAGATTTTATTCCCCCACTTTCACATGGATTATAAAAGCCTATATTTCTAGATAGGCTGTTCCAGAAAGATAAGTAAGTATAAGATGCAACACTGTCATGAGTGGCTGTTTTGAATAATTATTCATTTGTATAGAACTTGACATTTTGCCGGTGCTTTCACAATCTTGATCCCTTTGTATCTGCACATCTAACTAGACATTGAATGGAGGGTGTCATTAAGGTTTAGAGATTTTTCAGCCAAGGTCAGACAGGTAGCAACAGACAGTACTAGGATTATAAGCCTAGTCTTCCAAAGGTTTTGCGGACTTTTTGACTACGTTATAGTCTAATTCTCTTTTATTACTAAATAGATTGATTATACTTAAGTTGGGTGATAAAATATTTCCACTCACATTTGACAGAGTTGTGTGGATGAGTGAGAGTGTAGGACTGAGAAGGGAAGATAAATTAATAAAAAATTTGAGATAAATTAATAAAAACATTGCCCACTTGGTCTGTGTTGTGATGTTTATTCTGGTTATAAACAGAAATTGCCCTGTCTGGGAAAGGAGGCAACAGAAAATATATCGGGTTATTGGAGCAAAGTAAATTGGAAATATACTTAAGATGCCATACTGCAAGTGATATGTAAAATATTCTTGTAAAACAGTGCTATGTAAAATATAAGTGATAGGTATTTATTTCATTCTTTAGAAAATGTGATATGTAAAATATTCTGACTATACCACCTTTCTGTCGGTTTGTGGTTAGTGTGGTGGATTGTGTGTTACTGTGATGCTGATAGCTGTGTCTACGGTATTTCAAACACCAGCAGAATCACCCATGGTGGACAGGTTTCAGCAGACCTTGCAGGCTAACACTGGCTAGAAAGAAATCTCTGGTGGTCAACTTCAGAAAATTTAGTCAATGAAAATACATAGCTCAGAATATTATCCAATGTATTGAACTAGGCGATGTCTCATTCTGTTACGGATAAGATTGCCATGAACCGGAGCCAGATTTACAGCAATGAACAACAGCAAAATATTCCGAGGAACTAGCTAAACGATAATATTAAAATAATAATAATAATAATAAGATCAGTCAGGTTAAAGTTCTTTGTTAAAATAATAAAATCATAAATGGATTATTCTGAGGTTTTATTTTTAAAGATGTCATTACACATACCAAAACTTTTTAGAAATGTAATACTGGCTCCTCGGTCTGCATAGCTTTCTAAATGCCTTGCGTTTGTTTTACTTTTGAGTGTATGTGCTTAATTTTTTCTATTTGTGTACAGTTGTAATACAAGATTCAAGTCTTTTTATATAGATTTGAAAGTAGTTTAGAAGCACAATACAATTGGACTCCCAATAACAGTTTTCGTCAATGTGTCCTTAAGAATTATCTAAAATAGAGTTTTAAAGAGCTAGGAGAAAAAAATAGACCACAATAGAAAATTATTTTCTATAGAAATGTAGGTGTATTTTAAGCCTGTTGAAGGGAGATAGGAAAACAATATCAGCCTTATATCTGAATACAAAATCCTGCACCTACTTCAGGCTTAGGACCAGAAAAGAACTGCAGTGATTGCCAGAAGCTTGCATCAGGACATTTCCGAAGTCTTCTTCCTTATGAAAGCAATCAGGAGATTCACAGGTTTTGTCAGTGTGAGGTGTGTGGGTGGGATGTACGTGAGGGGTTTGCTCTAAGGAAATACAGTTGAATTTATGAACATATTTGTCATTTTTTTCCCCTTAAAGTTTACTTTGGAACAACAAAAGAAATCCATGTGACGTTTTTGTAGTTTAGCACATAGCTGGAGATGCACAACCAATTTTGGACTTTCAGTGTAAGAAGGATAGCTCTACTCATCACATCCTCCAGGAAAGAAGAGAGTCACTTGTGTAGCCAGTTATTAATTGTCAAGGTGATAAGTTCTGTAATGCACATATATCTATGTGTGTGGATTACATATTAGTAGAATGCCATATATCATCATTATATCAAACTTATTAAAATTCTATGCCATTAATTTAAGTGACATTAATAATACTTAAACGAGAAGTAGACACAATTTTGACTGGAAAGTCAGCGTCTTAGTTCTTAATCCTGGCACTTTCATTTTTCCCTACATGGTATCTCCCATCAAATCCCAAACCCTCAGGCTCCCCTTGCTCTCCCTTCTTCTCAAGTCAAAACTCACTTCCAGTCTGAGCAATGTGTTGGGCTGGCTGGGAAGTTTAAGCCTACGTATCTTTCTACATAACATTTTTTTTTCCTTTTTTCACGGGTTCTTTTTTACTTTATTTTAAAATGAGAAAGAATGATTAGATTGTTTTTAAAGCTCCTTCCTGCTTTGACATTCTATGATGCTACCTTTGTTTTCAGTAACATTTATTCCCAGTATTTTTATTATATTAATAAGGATTTCTTGGCATTTTAAATCTCAAAACCTTAAATAAAGGGAATAGAATTTGAAGGACAAGTTAGTGAGGCTTCAGGAGTGATGCTGATAAGTATTAATGAATATTATATTGAAAAATATAGCAATAATAAGGGCATTTAATTTTATTTATATCACTGGTTGTAAACTAATGCATATTTGTACAACTCTAGCAACAGAAAGGTGTTGTGTGGAAACAGTTGAAGGGGTTTGGAAGCCCTCAGCTATGGCTCATTAGTGTTCAGCTGAGGGTATTGGCCCCAGGTTGCTGGATTGACTTTTTTTTTTTTTTTTAAATAGAAGTCATATATAAAAGATATTTACTAAATTTTCAGATTTTGCTTCTCAAATTATTTTAATGAACACTCTGAAAAATTCACAAAATACAGCACTTGGCCTTCCAGTTTGTTACAAGTCGATACCTTTCTCATATTTTATTAAGAGATTTAAAGGATCAAGGAGCCAGTTAGTTGGTCCTTGTTTTTAATGCTTTGTCTTTGTTTGAGTCACGAGCATGTAAAACTTTTTCCAGACATACGGACTAAAGTTGCCAGACATCACAATGTGTAAAGCATCCAAAATGTCCTTTTATTTGAAATTCATAAGCATTGATTTGATCGGGAGCTCTGGTGGCATAATACCTAAGGCACTTAACTGCTAACCAGAAGGCTGGCAGTTCAAATCTACCAGCCACTCCTAGGAAAGAAGGTTGGGCAATCTAATTCTGTAGTGATACCACCCTAGAAACCCAAGGAGGGGTCTCTCTGAATCCAACTTGATGACAGTGCGTTGTGTTGTTGCTTATTGATTTGATCACGTAATTTTTGTGTAGTTCTCTTTTCCATTTGTAAAGAAAAATCATGAGATAATACCACTGAAAAGGATACTAAAATTTCTAAGCCAAAGCCCAAATCTACATAGAAACAAGCAAGGTGTAGAGAAGTTCAATGATTTGCACAGCCTTTAGAGGTCATTTGTGTCAGTACTTGCCCATGAATTCACCTTTTTAGCTTCCCAGTGTTCTTGCCTCTTTTGTTTTTCAGGCTTATTATAATAAAAAGTAATCAATAGAGGCACAAAGGAATTCAAAAGAATGATAGCAGAAGACTAAAGCCTATTGATCATTGTACTTTTATGTTAAAGGATACTTTCCTTTTATTTAAAATGTTTATATATTTCTAAAATATCTTTTAAATAGGATACAGTTTTGTCTTTTGACTCTGTTCTTAATCACAGAATGCTAGGGCCATGATCTGAGGAGCTCCAGTTAGTTCAGAGTAGCAGACTAACTGATATTATAAAAGAGATTTACATTATAGATTTGTTTTGAGTTGTGAAATTTAGGGTGAATCTTATGCTTTTGTGCCAATTACTTAAATTCTGCATCCTTAGTAATACATTTCTTCAGTATGAGTCAAGTAAACTTCAAAACCAAACTCAATGCTGATGAGTTGATTTGATCTCTAGTGACCCTACATGACAAAACAGAACTGTCCCCATAGGGTTTTCAAGGCTGTAATCTTTACAGGAGCAGATGGTTACATCTTTCTCCCAATAAATACAGTAATATGAATTAAATACCTTGTAAATATAACAACAACAACAAAATATAATTAGTTAAATAATTTATTCATGAAAAATAATGCATTTGCTTCATTTTCACAAATTTTAGGCATTTGACTGTTAACCAGAAGGCTGGTGGTTCAAACCCATCAGTCATTCCTTAGAAGGAAGGTTGGGCAATCTATTTTCGTAGTGATACCACCTCGGAAACTCAAGAAGGTGTCACTGTGAGTGGGGTCTGACTTGACAGCAGTGTGTTTGGTTTTGGTTTTTATATGATATTAGTATGATGAGGTAGAATACGGTAGCATAGTGCCTACGGCACTGGACTGCTAACCAGAAGGCTGTCAGATCAAACCCACCAGCCACTTCTCAGAAGAAAGGTTGGCCAATCTACTTCTGTAGTGATACTACCTTGGAAACCCAAGGAGGGGTTGCTATGAGTCGGGTCTGACTCTATGGCAAATTACAACAACAACACTTAACTCCAGTCCTGGTGGCACAGTGGTTAAGCTTTCAGCTGCTAATAGTAAATTTGTCAATCCTAACACACCAGCCACTGTGCAAGAGAAAGATTGAGGCAATCTGCTTCCGTAAAGAGTTAGAGCCTTGGGAACCCTATGGAGACGTTCTACTCTGCTTTATAGAGTCTCCATGAGTTGAAATCGACTTGATGGCCGTGGGTATACTTGACTCAGTGTAAATAATTGTATAATGATGTTTGCCACAAAGAGTCCCTGGTTGGCATATATGGTTGAGTTCTCAGCTACTAAGTGAAAGGTTGTTCATATCCACTCAGAAGTGTATCAGAAGAAAAACCTGGCAAACTATTTCTGAAAAAATCAGCCATTGAAAACCCTAGGGAGCTCAGTTGTGCTCTGACACACATGGGTGACCGTGAGTTAGGACTGACTCCACAGTAACTGACATTTTTTTTTGTTCTTTGTTTTTGTTTTGATTTGCTACATAGTTACTATTATCAGGATAAGTAAATTGCTTTTGATCTCCAATTTTCCCAATTTAAATCTGGGTTTTTATGTGTGGAAAGGAGATGTTGTTGTTGTCATGTGCCGTTGGTTCGATTCTGACTCATGGCAATCCCATGTGTGTCTGAGTAGAACTGTTCTCTATGGAAGCAGATCACCAAAATTTTTATTCCTTAGTGCCTCTGTTGTGTTGTTGTTATGTACCATCCAGTAGCCCCAACTCATAGCGACCTCTCCTTGGGTTTCCGAGGCAGTATCACTATGGAAATAGATTGTCCAACCTTCTGTCTGAGCAGTGGCTGGTGGGTTTGAACCACCAGCCTTCTGGTTAGCAGTCAAGTGCCTTAGGCATTATGCTACCAGAGCTTCTAGGTAGGTTCAAACCCAAAATCTTTTGGTTTGCCAGCCAAATACAAACTGCTTGCACCACCCAGCCACCTGATAAGAAAGTAGAACATTCTTATTTGAATGACTAGTCAGGTCTGTTCTATGAACTGGTGTTAGTCAAAAGGAGGCAGTGGTCACTCAGAAGACAATAGGTGGAACAGATTTTCAGTGTGAAACTTGTGACTTACGCTTCTTGAAGAAAGCTTTTGAAGTTGACAGCAATATACAAAATTATACCCTCAAAAGACCATAAATCTGCAACTAAGGAGAGTGGCTGGATATATAATTTTAAAAGCTTCAGTCACTTCTTCTCATGCACATCCTATTCTTTATTTTAAAGAATCTCTGAATCTGAATCTCCAACGCCATGATAACTTGCAAAAAACAACACTATAGTTGAGCTGGAACTTAAAAACTCTGGTTTCTCTATAATGTTTATTATTCATGTTGAAACCACCTTCCTGGGAAAGTGTTAGACACATGAGGTGTTGAAAACTTTTGATTCTTGGAGATTAGGTGTCAAAATATGCAGGGTTGGTTATTTTTAGCAATTATCAGTGAAGGATCTTGCTGCTGGAAATGACAGTCAGGTTTTAAATCTACAAATCCCTGGTCATAACCCAAAGCCATTTTGTCAGACTCAGGGAAAGGCAAGCATGTGCATATTGTTACCCAGGGTTAAATGAGAAAATTGCAGACAGGTGATTTGAATGTGTGTGGGCATTGCCTTTTTTTTTTTTTTCCCTTCTTTAAAGCATAAAACTGATGCTTAATAGTTTGAAGTATGTTTAAACAGTCTGATTGAAACACATTAAATTGAGAGGAGCACCAAATGTTTAATGTAACTCTTGTTTATAAAAACGTGTGTAATTTAAAATATCAAGAGAAACAGTTTAATTCTGATGTTTTCAATAAGACTACGATCTCCCATCCTAGAGAAGTCAAATGAGAATCTCTTTTTTATTTTAATTCCTGGCTTTTTTTTTTTTTTTCTCCCTAAGTTTTCTACTTGATTCTTAGTTTGAAAATTCAAGATTGATGGCCATTGAATTAATTGATTGTAGAAACTAATTGATTGTAGAAACTAATCATTTTTTGTGTGTGTGTGTGTGTGTGTTTTTTTTTTTTTTAATTAGGATTTGGGTGAAGATTTACAGAGTAAATTCACTTTTCGTACAGCAGTTCACATATACTTTGTCTCATGACATTGACCAAAATTTACAATGCAGCAGCTCCCCTCCCACTTCCTCCCCATAGTTACCTCCTCGCAGTGTCCATCCCTTCATACTCTTCTGCACCCTGAGCTATCTCCCTGTGCATAAGCAGCCCTTCCTTCTCCCAAGATTGTTCTCTTCAGGGCGTGTGTCTACTTGAGGTAAATGTTTAACTCACATGCCTGTACTTTGTTTGGCTGGAAACCACAGTTGTGGGTTTAATTCCAGACCTGAAGGGCAGCTAGGGGCCATAGTCTCAGTGGTTACACCAGGCTCTATTGGACCAGCAAACCTGGTCCCCACCTTTTTTTTTTTGCCTCCAAATGATTTTGAGTTTTGTACCACATTGTTCTCCCTCTTTATGCAGGATCTCCTACATCCCTTCCAAGTGGATGGCAGTGGTGAAACTAATAATTTTTGAGATTTATGCAATTTTATTTGAATATTCCTATCACAGTTTAAAGGAGCTCTGGTGGTGTAGCTAGTAAGGCTTTTGGCTGCAAACCAGAAGGTAGGCAGTTCAAACCCAGCTATGCCGTAGGAAGAAGATGAGACAATCTACTTCTGTAAAGATTTGCAGCCTTGGAAACCCAGTGGGGGTCACTGTGAGTCAGAATTGACATGATGTCAGTAAGTGGTGTTTTTTTTTTTAATCGTAGCATAAGTACAAGGGATGAAGGTGACTGCTTGTGGTTCTCTTCCCTTTCTCCATTAAGTCTTATTTTTCCACATTGGATCTCAGATGACTTGTAGGAGTAAAATTGAATGCTGGCATGAAACACTTCAGCCTTTGGGAGGTAGGCTTATCTTGCTGGGATGGAAGAACTGAGATATTAATAAAAGGGAGATTATATGAGAGACTTTTACAGTCACAGAGTTAGAGATTATATAATATCTCTTCCTTCTGGAGAAAAGCACAAAGCCGACAGACGGATATTTTTTATTTTCCCTGAGCTCATCTAGGCCCAGGGCATAAATGATAAGTGATCATATTTATGAGTGGATCGATA
This sequence comes from Orycteropus afer afer, assembly GCF_000298275.1. Classification (NCBI taxonomy): domain Eukaryota; kingdom Metazoa; phylum Chordata; class Mammalia; order Tubulidentata; family Orycteropodidae; genus Orycteropus; species Orycteropus afer. Next base: position 997,404 of record NW_006921611.1, read on the forward strand.
TCTTTGTATGGAGGCTGGTGGTGCACTGGTTAAATGCTCAGCTGCTAACTGAGAAAGTCATCACTTTGAAACCATAAGCCACTATGGATGGAAATTGATTTGGAGTCAGTGGGTTGGTTTGGGGTTTTGGAATATCTTTGTGCTGGCATTTGTGTTCAAATGGTATAGGCAGTGTAATTCCTCTTACTGTGCAGGGGGAAGTCCCAGTCCCCATATACTGGTACTGAGTAAAAGATGTAGGCAGCTGATATTCTTGTCATCTTATGAAAACAGCATAGGAATCCTTCCAAAAGCAAGTTTTTCTTCTACACCTCTCCTGTTCACAGGTGGCAGTGGTTTCTTGTTATTGCTGTTGTTGTTGTTAAGTGCCGTCGAGTCGTTTCCGACTCATAGCGACCCCATGCACAGCAGAACGAAACACTGCCCAAACCCACGCCAGCCCCACAATCCCTGCTATGCTTGAGCCCATCATCGCAGCCACTGTATCAATCCATCTCCCTGAAGGCCTCCCCCCCTTTCGTCGACCCTCCACCCTACCAAGCATGACATCCTTCTCCAGGGAATGGTCCCTTCTTACAACAT
>NW_006921611.1:999420-1009416 GCF_000298275.1 Orycteropus afer afer
ATATTATCCTATCACTGACAGCACTGTACTTCAGGACAGATCTTGAAACATGCTTTGTGAGGATGAATGCCACACCATTCCTTTTCAAACTGTCATCCCCGGCATAGTAGATCATATGGTTGCCTCATTCAAAATGGCCAAAACTATTTCTCCTATTGCTGTTGGGTGCTGTCTAATTGATTTGGAATCACAGGTACACCATGTGATGGAATAGAGCTGCCCCATAGGGTTTTCTAAGCTGTAATTTTTTCAGGATCCTTGTCTTTCTCCGACTGAATTGCTGGATGATGGATTCTAACCATCAACCTTACCATTACACCTCATTGGTTCTTCTTATTATTGTCTCTCAAGTTGATCCTGGCCCACAGTGACCAATCTGACAAAGTAGAACTGCCTATAGCATTTCCTAGGCTATAATATTGTGGAAGCAGATTGGTAGCTCTTTCTCCCATGGAGCCGCTGGGTGGATTTGAACTGCCCACCTTTCAGTTATCATCAGAGTGCTTAATATTTGCACCACCAGAGGTTTCTTAACGCAAAAAATGCAACCATTGCTGTGGTGCTGGATCTGACTCATAGTGACCCCTCCTTGGATTTCTGAGGTGGTATCACTACAGAAGTAGATTGCCCAGCCTTCCTTCCTTCTTCTTCTTTTTGTTATGTGCCGTCGAGTTGGGCATGACTCATAGCAACCCCTCCTTGGGTTTCCGAGGCGGTATCACTATGGAAGTAGATTGCCCAATCTTCCTTCCTTAGTGGTTGTTAAATCAAGTACAAACTCACTAAAATATTTAGTAGTTTATTACTTGATTCATATGAAAAGTATCATTATTTAAAAATATAAAAATAAAATGAGTATGAATTTATTGCCTAACTTAAGAAGTAGAAAATCAATGTCTTTGGCTCATCTATGTGTTTCTCTTTTACCTACCTTCTTGTCCTTTAGAATGTATCACTCTTAAATACTATGTTTATCATTCTGTTATTTTAAAAAATAATTCCAGCAAATAATATGCATGCACACCTACCTAAATATGGTTTACTTTTGCTTCTTTTTGAGATATATTAAAATTATATTGTACTTTATATTTTTTCAGCAACTGAATTTGTATGCAGTATTATATTTCTGATTTATCTATATTTTTTCATTTGCTATTTTAAGGAGATTTCTGTGACACAGTTGTTAAGTGTTAGGCTAACAGAAAAGTCAGTTGGTTCACAGGAGAAAAATGTGGCAGGCTGCTTTTATAAAGATAACAGCCTTGGAAACCCTATGGGAGAGTTTTACTCTGTCATATACAGTAGCTATGAGATGACTTTACAGCAGTGTTTTTTTTTTGGTGGGGGGTGTTGGGTTTATAGTTGAATTTTAGGAGTTTTAGTGGTGCAGCAGGTAAGTGCTCATCTGCTAATCTAAAGGTCAGAGATTCAAATTGATCAGCTACTCCCTGGGAGAAAGATATGACAGTCTGTCCCCAAAAAGATTTATAGCCTTGGAAATTCTGTGAGGCAGTGCTATCAGGACAGAGTATATAGGGTCTCTATGAATCAGACTTGACTCAATGGCAATGGGCTTGTTTTTGTTTTGTGCAGTTGATTTAGTTCCTTGAAGTACAATATTTTATAGGGTGACAATACCATAATTCTTCATTTTGCTGTCAGTGAAATCTGAGTTGTTTTTAGATTATTATTTTTTCTATTATGAAAAGTGCTAATGTAAACGTTCATGTTCATGTCAAATAGTACACATTTCAAGTGTTTCTTATATATCTAGGAGTAGATTACTAGGACCTAGAGCTTGGATATGTTAAAATATCCAAGATAATCCTAACTTATTTTTCTGCAATATGTCAAATCCCATCAATTTACATTGGGCCATCATTTGATCTTTCCAGGCTTAGAAATTTCTAATTTAGTGAGTAGAATATGACTATCTCTGTATGGGCTTAATTTTTATATCTGATTACTAATGTGGTTTACATCTTTTCATATATTTCATTGCTATTTATATTTTTTTCTATGAAATACCTACTCAAGTTTTCACTCATTTTTACTACTATTTGTCTTCATTGAATTATAGGACTTTTAAAAAATAAATTTTCTTCTAATTATTCTTAATTATGTGTGAATGTCTTTTCCCAGTTTGAGGTTTACTTTTTTTTTTTTTTTTTTTTAAATACTTATGTTATAATATCTTCTGGTAAGCTGGAGTTATTTATAGTACCATCTCATGAACTGAAATGTGCAATTTTAATGTTATCAATTTTATTGTTTTATCTTTTGTAACATGCTTAAGAATCTTTCTAAAAGCTCATTAAAAATATTCTTTTATATATTTCTTTCTGAAATTTTAAGTCTTGGTCTTTCATATTTCTTCCTGTAATCCATCCAGAATAGATTTGTGTGTGTGTGTGTGTGCATGTGTGTGTATAGTTTGAGTTAGGGATTTAATTCCGTTCTTTATTATAAATAGCCAATTGTCTCTAATCCCTTCCTTTTACAGCAATCTGCAATGTCACCTATGAAATGTTTGAAGGTTTCATAGATGCATGGTGATTTTTTAAATATGGCGTTAAAGACTTTTTGAAGCATTGTTCCAGGTGACCTTTATGGTTTTATTTCCACTCACACCTTTCATGTACCCTCTACTCAACAGGACTCTTTGCTGTGCCTCAAAATTGTTCAGTAATTTCTTATGCATGTTGTCCATTTCTTACACTTCTCATATTCTGTGTTGAGATATTGTTTAGGTATTCTCTTTTTGGTCCTAATGTATTATAAACTTTTGATAACAGAGAATTTATCTTGCTCATCTTTGATGCCCTTAACTATAATATAATGCCTTTTACTTACTAGATACTTCATAAATCATTGTGAAACAAAATTGGGATTTGGAATTGAAATATTTCAGAAATTATACAACCAGTGTCATTGTATTTGTCTCATTATGTCATATTATACATAAGAACCCTGAGCTTTATAGAGTTTAAATACAATGCCCAGGGTCAGACAGCTTTGTGAATTCCTGAATTCTTGAATCATTTTTTTCACTTGTGGGGAAAAAAAAAAAAAGATAATTCCAGAATATCACTCCATTATCATTATCATTCCATGGACAAATGCCTGGACTTATAAATTCTAGACATTGTATAGTGGTATGAACCACTATGTAGATGCTGAGTAAAAAGTGAAGAGACATATGTGGCAGGTCTAAGATGCTTAGACCAGTTGAGTCCATTAGCAACAATGATATTCACTTCATAGACAGACACTGATAATTTCCCAAGCACACTATGCTGTTGTTAGGTGCCGTCAAGTCGTTTCCGACTCGTAGTGATCCCATGCACAGCAGAACGAAACACTGCCCGATACCGCGCCAGCTCCATGATCCCTGCTATAAGTGAGCCCATCATTGTAGCCATTGTGTCAGTCCATCTCATTGAAGGCCTCCCCCTCTTTCGTCGACCCTTCACCCTACCAAGCATGACATCCTTCTCCAGGGAATGGTCCATTCTGACAACATGACCAAAATAGGTGAGACGAAGTCTGACCATTCTTGCTTCCAAGGAGCATTTTGGGTTCACTTCCTCCAGGACAGATCTGTTAGTTCTTTTAGCAGTCTATAGTACTTTCAGCATTCTTCTCCAGCACCACAACTCAAAAGCATGAACTCTTCTTCGGTCTTCCTTATTCATTGTCCAGCTCTCAAAAGCATATGAGGCGACTGGAAATATCATAGCTTGTGTCAGGTGCACCTTAGTCCTCAAGGAGACATCCTTGCTCCTCAGCACTTGAAACAGTTCCTTTGTGGTTGACCTTCCCAATGCTACACGTCATCTAATGTCCTGACTGCTGCTTCCATTGACATTGATTGTAGAACCAAGCAACGTGAATTCTTTGACAACCTCAATCTTCTCTCCATTTAATGTGATGCTGCTCATTGGTCCAGTTGTGAGGATTTTTGTTTTCTTTATATTGAGACGTAATCCATACTGCAGACTGTATTCTTCAGCCTTCATCAGTAAGTGCCTCAAGTCATCCTCACTTTCAGCAAGCAAAGTTGTATCGTCTGCATATCTCAGGTTGTTAATAATTCTTCCTCCAATCCTGATACCACGTTTTTCTTCATATAGTCCAGCTTCTTGGATTATTTGCTCAGCATATAGATTGAATAAGTATGGGGAAAGGATACAACCCTGACACACTCCCTTCCTGATTTTAAACCATGTAGTGTCCCCTTGTTATGTTCAGACAACAGGCTCCTGGTCAAGGTACAGATTCCTCATGAGTACAATCAAGTGTTTGGGAATTCCCTTTCTTCTCAATGTTATCCATAATTTGTCATGATCCACACAATCAAATGTCTTTGCATAGTCAGTAAAACATCTTTCTGGTATTCTTTGCCTTGAGCCAAGATCCATCTGACAACAGCTATGATATGCTGACTCACATATTTTTGAATTGGTCCATGCCTCTTGTTCTACAGAACCATTTTCATGTACCACCTTTGAACAATCTTCCCCATCCTAAGATTACTTTCTTCTTGCTACATGTTATATTTTTGTACCTTACCATTAGCTGGTAAAGAGTATTAAATATACCATGCAATGCCAGAGAATGAACAAATCTGTCCTGGAAGCAGTGCAGCCGGAATGCTCCTTAGAAGTAAGAACGGCCAGATTTTGTCTCTCACACTTCGGTCATGTTATCAGAGGGACCAATTCCTGGAGAAGCATTTCATGCTTGGTAAAATGGAGGGTCAGCAAAGAAAGGGGAAGACCTTCAACAGATGGGCTGATGCAGTGACGTGAGGATGGACTCGAGCATGGCGATATTTATGAGGAGGATGTCACAGGACTGGACAGTGTTTTGTTCTGTTGTACATAGTGTTGCTATGAGTCTGAAATGACTTGAGGGTACCTAACAACAACAACATAATACTACTTATGTTGCTGCATTGATCAGATTGTGTGTGTATTAAATAGATAGAGAGAGAGAGAGATAGAGATAGAGAGATATAGATATAGATAGATCTGTCTAAATCTTGATTGTTACACTCTAAGGAAAGAGGCAATTTTCTAATCCTCTGTCTTCTTAACACATAAGGGCAACATTTGGTATAAGTGATATTTTCTAAGTGGTTCTAAACACAAAAAACAAACAGGCAAAAAACCAAAATGTGTCAGGTGAGTTTATAGATACAGTCCTATGTTCTACCTTTTAGTGTACATTCCTTTGAGTGAGATCATGGTGCTACTCCTACCTAGTAAAATATAAAACTTATGGGGCAATAGCACATTTCCACATATTGGCTTTTATCAGAGTAGCCTAATTAGCTACAGAACTTGGTGAAAGTATTCAGAAGTTCCACACTGGGGAAATTTTGTTGGGAAAAGAGTATCATGTGGTTCCAATGGAATGAAGCTCCCATAGTTGGACATTTGTAAAATAAGAAGAAGACCTAATAGCCCTATGCATTTGAGTTGAAGTTTCAAACAGAGAGGAGATTATAGGAAAAGGAATAGAGATAAGAGAACAACAGTCACAAATAACGCATGGCCCCCAGTGTTGGGCCTGGAAGAAACATCCTGAAGTGATAACAATGCGTATGAACATTCGGAAGGGGTCATACAGTGGCATATTGATCTGCTCCACCTGAATGGATCAAAAACAAATCAATTGTTGTAGAGTCAATTTGATTCCTGGCGACCCCATGTATTTCAGAGTACAACTATGCTCCATAGAGTTTTCAATGCCTGTGATCTTCTGAAGCAGGTTGCTAGGACATTCTTCGGAGATGCCTCTGGGAAGACTCAGACTGCCAACCAGTCAATTGGCAACTGTGGTAGTTAAGATTGTTATCAACTTGGATGGGCCCAGTTGAGTGGCTGGGCAGCTGGAGATAGCTATTCCCCATGAGACTGCCAATTAACTCCATGGTAGAATCTGCTGTGAGCACCTGAGTAGCTGCTTTAGGGGTGTGGTCTGCTTCCTGTATATAAGGAGAAGATTTGGGATTGTTGTCTAGCTGGTGGCATGCTTGAACCCTGCACATGGCCCAGTCATTGTTCAGTAGCCTGCCATATTGCCCTGACGATCTTGGGACTTATTCTGGACTTGAATTACTGGCCTGCTGTGTTGTTTGGTAATATTGGAACTGTGCCTTTTTACTTGTCAACCTTGGGTTTGTCAGCCTCAGCAGCCAGGAGCTGCCTGAGTTAAGAGAAACCTCTACCTTCAGTGGACCAGGAGCAAGAGGCAGAGCTGAAGCCCATGGTCGAGGGGCTTTTGCCTAGCCCCTGGAACCTGGCACTTTGAACTTGGACTTCTAGCCTACAAAATTGTAAAAGAATTATCTCCTGTTTGTTAAAGCCATCCCATTTGTGGTATATCCCTATCAGAGCAGCACTAGATAATCAAAACAGCAACCTAGTGCACTCACAATTTATACTACCCAGGGACTCTACCCTATAAATTAAAAAAAAAAGAAAAGAAAGCCACATCTGTTGCTGTTGAGTTGGTTGCTCCATGGTGTATTCTTGGTTTTAATGTTTACAGAAGCAGATCACAAGGCCTTTCTTCTATGGCACCACTGGGTGGGTTCAAGCCACCAACCTTTGGGTTAATAATTGAGTGTGAACCATCAGAGCCATGCAGGGACCTACCTTTTAAATAAAAACCAAAAACCTAACACACTGTCGCTGAATCAGTTCCGACTCATAGCGGACCTCTCCTTGGGTTTCCAAGGCAGTGTCTCTACGGAAGTAGATTGCCCAGTCTTTCTTCTGAGGAGTGGCTGGTGGGTTTGAACAGCCAACCTTCTGGTAAGCAGTCAAAATGCCTTAGACACTATGCCAATAGAGTTCCTAAGTTAAATGATTAGTTAAAACACCTGAGGAGACCAGGGACGCTATATTCATATCTATTCCAAATCACTTTTTTAGATGCAAGTATTTTTTTCTGAATTATAAAAATTTTATGTGCTAAATGAAAAGAGCTTAAAAATGTAGGAAAGCTTTAAAGAGAACAGAAGGATCCAGTCGATAATAATACACTAAAAATAGCCACTTCAGGTGATTTTCCAGGTAGAAGCCATACCTCTCACTGTGCCTCCATTGGTCTGTGAGTCTTTGCTGATCCCTCCATATTCCCCACATTTTAGAAGGAGGAACAACCAATTAGCTAAGTACTAAATCAGATACTTTGGTCTTGATATCCTTATCTCTTCAGAGTTCACTTAGTGGTAGCAAGTATTAAGTATCTTGTGTGTTCTGTCCTATACCTTTAATGCTATGGATAATGCGAATATATTGCATAGTTGTTATTTTTAAACAGCTAGTTCAGCTCTATAGGAGCTCTGGTGGCATAGTCCCTAAGGCATTTGGCTGGTAACCAGAAAGCTGGCACTTGATACCCACCAGCTGCTCCTGGGAAGGAAGACCGGGCAATCTACTTCCGTAGAAATAACACAGTGGAAACCCGAAGAGGGATCACTATGAATCAGATTCTACTTGACGGCAGTGAGTCTGTCTGTCTAAGTTTGGCTCTAGTGTGGCTTGAATACCTGCTCTAGTGCCCCCAAACCACTGAGATCAAGATCTTCAGGAAAAGTATAAAGTTTGCTTTGTTTGAACCAAATAAAATATAAGAACCAAAATCTTTTTTTTTTTTTTTTTAAATCCCAGTTATGTGACAGGATTATTACTCTGATACTCAGAATAGAATTTTGCTTTGTTTTTTTTTAACTTCCCAAAGACTATTTTGCAGGTGGTTTTCCTATTTCTGGTAACCATATATATATATATATATATATATATATTTTTTTTTTTTTCCCTCAACATCAGAATGAATCAGCTCTTGGATAATAATAAAGGAGCTTTCTTGACTATGGTACATGTAGATAAATAGGAATAAATTTATTTATAATAATTATTGTTCTTTCCTTTTGTCTATGGAGGCTGCCTCAAGGTGGTAAAACATGGTCTCAAGGCAGCCAAGAGCAATGATGTCATTGTTTGATGCCATCAAGTCAATTCCAACTCATAATGACCCTATGTACAACAGAACAAAATATTGCCCAAGTCCTGCATCATCCTCACAGTAGTTGCTATGTTAGAGCCCATTATTGCAGTCACTGTGTCAATCCATCCTGTTGAGGTTCTTCCTCTTTTTTGCTGACTATCTGTGTTACCAAGTATGATGTTGTTCTCCGGGGACAACTCCCTCCTGAAAAAATGTCCAAAATACATAAGTTGAAGTCTTGCGATCTTTCCTTCTAAAGAGCATTTCAACTGTACTTTTTCCGTAACAATTTTTTTAATTCTTCTGACAGACCATTTGTTTAATATTCTTCTCCAACATCATTATTCAAAGGAATCAATTCTTCTTTGGTCTTCTTTATTCATCATCTAACTTTCACATGCATATGAGGTGTTTGAAAATACCATAGCTTGGATCAGGAGTACCTTAATACTCAAGGTAGCATCTTTACTTTTTGACGCTTTAAAGAGGCCTTTCATACTTAATTCATCCATACATCATTCTTTGATTTCTTGACTGCTTCTTGCATGGATGTTGATTGTAGAACCAAATAAAATGAAATGCTTGCCAACTTCAATATTTCTCCATATTTCAAGATGTTGCTTATTGGCCCATTTGTGAGGAATTTTTTTTTTTTTTTCAAATGTTGAAGTGTAATCCATGCTGAAAGCTGTTGTCTTTGATTATCATTGCATATCAAGTGAAACAAAAAACAGACAACACATTGACAATGAATGGAATCCTGACTCATGGCGAAAGTAGGACTGACTAGAATTTCCCCGTAGGGTTTCCAAGTTTATAAATTGTTATGGAAGCAGACTGCCATCTCTTTCTCCCATGAAGAAGCTGGTGGGTTCAAACTACTGACCTTTTGGTTAGCAGGTTAGTGCTTACCAACTGCACCATCAGGACTCCATCATTACATTTACTCAATTTATATTCTGGATTATTTTCATTACTTGGAGTTGAATAGAAACAAATATATTGAATTTTCATGGGCAAAGTTCATTAAAATTAGAGCAATCCATCCCTGCCAATTCCACTCCCAGCCTTCTTCACATAGTGATTTATTAATAAAATGCATCAGAGTTCCTAAGGGACCATTCTCTGGAGAGAGGTATCATGCTACATAAAGTAGAGGGTCAATGAAGAAGGAGAAGACCCTCGATGAGATTGATTAACACAGTGGCTGCAATAATGAGCTTAAGTACAGCAAGGATTGTGTGGATGACACAGGACTGGGCAATGTTTCGTTCTATTGTATGTAGGGTCGCGATGAGTCAGAGCTGACTCGATGGTACTGAAAAATAACAACAACAACAAGGTGTCTGTAAACAGAAACATGCATTTTTAGAAAGGGTACATATTGATTGGTTCAGGAAAATGTGATAGCCAGAGCCTGTCAGGAACCTAACCGTGTACACTCCTTACAGCTATGGTTCAGTGTTTATTAACTCAGTGTTGACAGTGACTTTATAGAACATAACTGCAGCAAATAAGGAGAATCAATTGTATATACAATGGTAGTAGAATTTTATGTCTAGTAGGGTTCTATGTTAGTGCATTGAAGGTATTTGCATGTTTTCTGATTAAGCACCTTAATATCAGAGGCTTGTTTTATGAATCTGTATATACTTGTAGTTTGGCACATTTACCAACTTCAATAACTATTTGTGTATTAACTAAATCTTCACTGATAATTATACATGATAAAGGAATTTCTGCTGTGTGCCCTTCATTATAGTAGATGCTTTACATGTTGTTGTTGTTAAGTGCCGTCGAGTCGTTTCCGACTCATAGTGACCCCATACACAGCAGAATGAAACACTGCCTGATCCCGCGCCAGCCCCACAATCCCTGCTATGCTTGAGTCCATCATCGCAGCCACCGTGTCAATCCATCTCATTGAAGGCCTCCCTCTCTTTCATCGACCCTCCACCCTACCAAGCATGACAT
>NW_006921611.1:1011179-1018360 GCF_000298275.1 Orycteropus afer afer
TCTGTCATCCACTTTGGTCTTCTCTTCTTTTCTTGTCTTTTTAGTGATCTCTTACTTTCTTCATGGATAATTTCTTGATATCTTCCCCTAATTCATCTGGTTTCCGGTCGTTGATGTTCAATGCATCAAATCTATTCTTTAGATGATGCTTTACATACATAGTAGGGATTAAAACGTATGTATGTATGTATGTATGTATGCTTTACATACATATGTTTTAATCCCTACTAAAACCCTAACTTGCTCTTGACCAGAGAGTAGCTAAAGCAAGTGGAAGAAAGGAGAAGGTAAAAGAATTGAACAAAAGATTTCAAAGAGCAGCTCAAGAAGACAAAATCAATTATTATAAGGAAATGTGCAAGGGCCTGGAGTTAGAAAAGCAAAAGACAAGAATATGCTTGGCATTTCTCAAGCTGAAAGAACTGAGGGAAAAAATTCAAGCCTCAAATTGCAATATTGAAAAATTCCATAGGCAAAATATTCAGTGATGCAGGAAACATCAAAAAAGATGGAAGGAATACATAGAGTCACTGTGTCAAAAAGAACTCTTCAATGGTCATGTATTTCAGGAGGTGACATATGATCAAGAACTGATGGTATTGAAGGAAGAAGTTGAAGTTGCACTGAAAAATTGGCAAAAAAACAAGGCTCTAGGAACTGATGGAATACCTACTGAGGTGTTTCAACAAACAGATATTATGCTGGAGGCACTTGCTTGTCTATGCCAAGAAATTTGGGAGACAGCTACCTGGCCAAATGACTGGAGGAGATCCATATTTGTTCCCATTCCAAAGAAAGGTGATCCTACAGAATGTGGAAATCATCAAACAATATCATTAATATCAGGGAGCTCTGATGGCATAGTGCCTAAGGCATTTGACTGCTAATCAGAAGGCTGATGGTTCAAACCCACCAGCTACTCCTTGGAAGGAAGGTGGGACAATCTACTTCTGTAGAGATACTGCTTTGGAAGTCCAAGCAGGGGTTGCTATGAGTTGAATCGACTTGATGGCAGTGAGGTTTATTTTATTTTATTTTTTTTTTAATCAATATCACATGCAAGTAAAATCTTACTGAAGACTGAGAAACGGTTGCAGCAGTGTATTGACAGGGAACTTCAGAAATGCAAGCTGGATTCAGAAGGGGATGGAATGAGGTATATCATTGCTGATGTCAGATGGATCTTGGCTGAAAGTAAAGAATACAAGAAAAAAGTTTACTGGTGTTTCATTGACTGTGCAAAAGCATTTGTGTGGATCATAACAAATTGTGGATAACATTGAGAAGACTGGGAATTCCAGGACACTTAAATGTGCTCATGAGGTACTTGTACCTAGACCATGAGGCTGTCATTCAAACAGAACAAGGTGATACTGCATGGTTTAAAATCAGGAAGGGAGTGTGTCAAGGTTGTATCCTTTTACCATACTTATTCAATCTGGATGCTGAGCAATAATCTGAAAACCTGAACTATACGAAGAAGAACATAGTATTGGGATTGGAGAAAGACTTGCTAACTGAGCAGATAACATAGCCTTGCTTGTTGAAAGTGAAGATGACTTGAATCACCTATTGATGAAAATTAAAGACTACAGTCTGCAGTATGGATTACACCACAACATTAAAAAAAAAAAAAAAAAAAAAAAAAAACACACCTGGACCAATAAGCAGCATCATGATAAATGGAGAAAAGTTTGAAGTTGCCAAAGATTTCATATTATTTGGTTTCACAATCAACACCAATGGAAGCAGCAGTCAGGAAATCAGAAGGCGTATTACACTGGGTGAATCTGCTGCAAAAGATCTCTTTAAAATGCTGAAGAACAAAAATGTTTCTTTGAAGAGTAAGGGTGCCTAACCCAAACCATGTTGTTTTCAGTCACCTCATATGTATGTGAAAGCTGGACAATGAATAAGGAAGAGCAAAGAAGAGTTGATGCTTTTTGAGTTGTGGTATTGGTGAAAAATAAGTGCCATGGACTACTGGAAGAACTGACAAATATGTCCTAGAAGAAGTGCAGCCCGAAAGCTCCTTGGAAGTGAGAATTGCCAGACTTCATCTCACCTACTTTGGTCACATTGTCAGAAAGGACCATTCCCTGGAGCAGGATGTCATGCTTGGTAAAATGGAGAGTCAGAGAAAAAAGGGAAGGCCCTCAATGAGATGAATTGACACAGTGGCTGTAATGATGGGCTGAGGAATAGCAAGGATTATGAGGCTGGCACAGAACTGGGCAGTATTTCGTTCTGTATAAGTAGGGTTGCTGTGAGTTGGAGCCAACACGATGACACCTAACAACAACAACAACAAAACCCTGGGAGGTAGGGTTTATCTATTTTTGTTGTTGTTGTTGTTATATGCTGTGGAGTCGGACCTGACTTATAGCGACCCCTCCTTGGGTTTCCGAGGCAGTATCACTATGGAAGTAGATTGCCCCATGTTCCTTCCGAGGAGTGGCTGGTGGGTTTGAACCATCAGCCTTCTGGTTAGCAGTCAAGTGCCTTAGGCACTATGCTACCAGAGCTCCTTTATCTATTTTATAAGTAAGAAAATTAAAACTCAAATATACTTTCCCAAGACCGTATTTTCGATAAGTGAAGGGTAGGAATTTGAACACAGGGTAGTTTAACACATTTATTCTTTCCTAGGGATATATCAAGGAGCTCTGGTAGCATAGTGCCTGAGGCACTTGACTGCTAACCAGAAGGCTGGCGGTTCAAACCCACCAGCCACTCCTCGGAAGGAAGATGGAACAATCTACTTTCGTACTGATACTGCCTCGGAAACCCAAGGAGGGGTCGCTGTGAGTCAGGTCCGACTCAATGGTACATAACAACAACAACAACAGGGATATATCATGGTGTCTTTTAACTTTATAATGAAAGAAATGAACATGAATGTCCAAGACTTTTGGATATAATACTCCATTTAGAGCCAACTATAGTTAGTTTCCAAAGTAGCCTTCCCAGTCACCAGGTCTGAAAATGAGGTCCCTCAGCAAATGTGTGTTGAGACTTTTAGTGTATTTATTTTTTATGGTTCTCTGTTTTTGGAGCTTTTCTCTGGTATAAGCCATTTATAGATAATAGGTTTTCCTAATGTGTAGTTCTCAAATGCAAGTCTTTTTTTTCCCCTTTGGTACTCTAAACAGAGCATGGACATGCCTGGAGTGGCTTTCTTGTGCAGGGTCAGCTGGCAAGCCAAGCATACAGTTCTTATGCTGGGGACTGAACCCTATCTGTCATAGCTCTTGCTATATCAGGGTCAAACTGATACTTCCTGTACATCCAGAGAATAAGTTTAAAATTGCAATGGTAAGCTCTGTTCCATGGAGTAAGTGTTAGATATGATGTGACCTTGCTCTGGGCAAAGATTGTACATGTGTTGATGTTGAACTAATAATAGGTGATAGTATGAATTATAGGCCAAATGATCACCTGAGGTAAAATTAGTAACCTACATTTCTAACTAGGCTTTTATTGTCTGGGACTCACTAAGAGTAGCCATTGGCGGGTATTAAGGGGAATTAACATTCATTTCACACACTCATGCATTGTGCTAGCCAGATTGCAGACCTCACTTTTTTATTCCTCAAAGGAAGGAAACTCAGATTAGAAAGGAAAATAACATTGGAAGACATTAACTAATATTCTCTGGGTCATACAGATTGTAAGTAAGATAGCTGAGGGTTTTTTTTTTTTTAATTCATCCAACTAGTATTTATTGAGTACATTTGTATGCATATATTGTTTTTGAAAGAGGAAGTGAGGAATATTGGTAAAGAGCGTAGTCTCTAGAATCAGGCTACTTAAGTTAGTATTTGGTTTTTAGCACTTACTAGCTATGTGGCTATAGGAAAATTACTTTACCTCTCTGTGCTTCAGTCTTCTCATCTGATAAATGGAGATAAATAGTAATACTTACCATATAGAAGTGTTATGAGGATTAAGTAAATATATGTGAAGTGAATTATTTTAAACAATAATAGAGCTCTGGTAGCATAGTGGCTAAGACACTTGCCTGCTAACCAGACGGCTGGCGGTTCAAACCCACCAGCCACTCCTCGGAAGGAAGGTTGGGCAATCCTACTTCCGTAGTGATACTGCCTCGGAAACCCAAGGAGGGGTCGCTATGAGTCGGGGTCGACTCGATGGCACATAACAACAACAACAACAATATAATATTTCATCTATGGTTTTATTACTACTGCTGATACTATTATTACTGTATTTGAACCACTGATCAAGACTCTGGGATCTAGAAATGAAAGCTATTGTAATTGCCAACAAAGACCTTACAGTCTTGTGAGGAAACTGAAAGAATAAAATTTGTGGTGCATTGTGAGGAATCATAGGATATTATGGCAGCACAGCCAAGAGCCCCCAAATCTTGGAGTGGAAATTTATACAGAGGAAAGTGATAACTGAGCTAGGTGGCGAATTTTGAGTAGTAGTTACGCAGAAAAGTTTTGGGAGAGAGGACATTCAAGCTAGCTCAAATGAAAACAAGGCCCCTGACTCTGAGAAAAACCTTTTATTCTCTGGCTGATGAGGCCTGGGGATGTGTATTTCATAGAAAACAGAACCTGAAAGGAAAAATACAAATGTCCTTAGGTGAGGTAACTGGTTCCAAGGTGTTAAGTCTTGAAATCAAATCTTTTCTCAAAAGTAACTCCTAATAGTAGAGTGGGCAGAAGGGAAGAGGCACTGCATTCAAGTAAAGACTGTGGACCTCTGAAAGGAAAGAGAATCTACACAATAAGCAAAGGGCTTCAGAGGAGGGGGAGCTGATGGTTTATGGTGGTAAGGATGGGGAGGGTGTAGAAATTGGACACAGGTTTGATCCACACTACAATATTGTCTGGGGTGGGAGGTAATGACAGCTGGGCCTTCATCATCGTGGTAGCAGTTTGGAGAAGAGTTGGTTCCATTAAAAATACACACCACACAGACGTGAGTTTAGGCCGATGCCTCATGCTTTGTTTTCTAGTCATGGACTCCAGAGTGCTATATATATTACTGTCTGTGCTGTAACTACTCCCCATCACATTGGTAGTTCATTTTTGCCTTTTCTAAGCGAACACTAAGGCAGACTGATTTACTTTTTTCCCTCCTCTCTGAAAGAGAGGAGTGCTCTTTAGCACTTTTACCCTTTGAAAATATAAAATCACTCAAGGGCTTTCATATTTTCAAAGGGCAGAGGCAACTTTAGTGAGAGAGAAGAGTGCAAAAAGCTGACTGATCTTTTTTTTTAAATGCTATAATGAAAACATGTAGAAGACATATCCTCCAGGCCCTTCTGTGTGGATGCTGGTAAAAGGTGGAGAAGGCAGGGAGGGTGAGAGGGCACTGAGGGGTGCATATTCAGAAAGTCAAATAGCTCCTCTGTTGCCAGGACTTTTTATATTCCCCTTTAACCTACTGGAGAAGAAACAATCCTTATCATTTCTTCCCCAAGCCTGTGTGAGGATACAAATATGACGTGTCCCTCAATATTTTAATTGAGAACAGTTTTCTTCCTCCTTTGCCATTGATTTGCCACACCTCTGACCCCTAAGAATGAAATCATAACTATCGGGAACTTGGCAGTGTTATTCCTGAGTGAATTTTGCCTTCAAAGTGACAGGTATAGTTATGTCTCCTCTAAAATGCAGAGAGAACAGTTCACCTGTCAGGTGAGAAACAAATAACTGAGCTAGCAGCCAGGCCCATTATCTTAGCCCTACACCACACCTGCTGCACAGCAGACACCTCTGGAGCAGTCCATCATTGGAAAGGGCCGCATTTTACCCAATGAGGTGCTTACTATGAGCAGCTGTAGAAATGATCTACTAACTTGGGCTTCATTGGCAATACTAGGTGATGGTGTTCTGTGCTTCATGGGCTGTTTGCTTCCTCCCGAGTGTACATACAACAAAGTATTATTTGAAGGAAATTTTTTTTTTTATGTTTATATATAAACTTGAACAATGGCTTTTGGGGTTTGTGACAGCTGTGATTCTTAAATGGTATTGGCATGAAACGGTGTCTTCTTTTGGGTATCCTAGTGGTTACAGCATTAATCAGAAGGCTGAAGAATTGACCTGAGGTCTTGCTCTAGTAAGACACCTAGGACACTGCTGACTGTTTCAAGCATGAATTGGGATGGGGTTTGATAGATTCTAAAGCCAATAAAGAACACGTTTTGCCTTTCATTGACTCCAAGGTATCATAATTTACATTTTGAAATCTTCCTGTGTTACTCTGGTTTCAGAACAAGGAGTCATCTGAGTAGTAGAGTTACACTCTTCCTTGAGTTTACTGTGGAGAAAGCAATTAATTGTGAAACTATGCAAGAGTTTATGATGCTGCTTCAGATGGACTTGCCCATCAAAGGGCCACTTAAAATTCATGCGCAGTAGCAACTGGGAAGGAATCCCTAAGACTCATAAATAAGGCCAACCTATCTTAATTTATTGCCAATTCCTTCTATACCCATTGAGCTATTCAGAACTATGCACAATTGATGTTTCTTTCCTCCAGTTATTTCAGTAAAAAATGAACTCTATTTTATGCCACACAAGCATACTAATAAACCAGTGTTTTGCTGCTTATAAAGGCAAACTGTCACCTGTTAAAATATGTAACTGTCATAGAAAGATAAAAAAGGATCATTTAATAATGATGAACAATGTGCATGTGGCATAAATAGAATCCAAAAAGTAAACAGCAGTTTATTATGCTAGAGCCAGCCAGAGCTATTCCTCAATGGAGGGATTTTAGTGTTTCTCATCTTTGTGCTCTTCCTTTTAAGGGCAATACAGTCTGGCTTAAAAATTATTCATTTGTTGTGTGTATGTGTGTGTGTGTGTGTGTGTTAATGGAGACTTGTTATTGGTTCAGAATTTAGACTGTTGCTATTACAGGGGGAAACATGACTTTCAGACATATTTTCTGAACTCTGATGAGGACACTCTTTTAAGTGCTTTATGTTATTGTTTTCTAGAGATTTGTAATAGGGACTGTTTAGAAGTTTCATTGTGCTGGTAGAGTTGAGAAAGAGGTTATTTTAATTAAGCTTTTCAGGTGCTTTTTCTTTCAAAAGGATATGTCAGAGGCCAGGAAATAAAGCCAGTGCTGGGAAAAAATGAAAATGGATTACTGTGGTTGTCTTGGTTTCTTTTCTTTTTTTTTTTTTTTTT
>NW_006921611.1:1019235-1028829 GCF_000298275.1 Orycteropus afer afer
TATGAGAGTCCCAATCTCTCCACAACCTCACCAGCATTTGTTATTTTCTGTCTTGTTGAACTTTGATACTAGTGCTGGAGCATTGTCTTGGTTTCTTGATCTCCTTTTATTGACCTGTACCAACAATACTTCCAAGGTACAAGGTTGAAAACATGCCAGGTTTCCTTCGTGATGTATAGGATGATGCTCGGCAATGAAGTGATGCTAAATTTGTGTAGCTGCACATTGAATTTTAACAGGCACAGTGGAGTTCCTTGGTTTGGGTGTAACTCTTAGGATATTACTATGAAACTTTTTAAAAACTTTGCAAATAGTTATAATATTAATCTTCAGGGAATTTAAAACCCAAACAGATACACTCACTAGAAGCTGCTTCTCTTCTAGTGCCTCTTCTCTCCCCTATTTCCAGTTAGTATGTATTTACATTGACTGATGTCTTGGAAACTACAATTATAGTCTGCTGAGTAAATATTGAATGTTTTAAAGATTGTGTAAATATTTGCCCACTAGACAGCCCTGTCTTCTTAAATAATTTGCCATTTATACAGAGCTCAATTTGAAATGATTTAAAAGCTTACTTATCAATTGAACATGGCCCCATCAGCATGGGGGGAAAATAAGTCTATCTCAACACATTTACATTTAAAGCATTGTATTCAGTAGGAAATAATTTCACGCATACCACAGGTGCCTAAGATTGTATTGAAAGAATTAAGAAAAGCTTCATTGGAAGACCAGATGAGGTAATCTGTCTGGAATTGGGGATTAGAGTGCCTTGAATCCCAGCTCCATTTCACCCCACAGAGTCACCCCTCACAGAGGTTTCTTCAGCTATAAGGTTAATTTCACAGCAGCATTCTTAGAATGAATTGCATTGTTTGCGAAAGTGATTTATAGACATAGAAAAACAATCACTTAGTAAATTCAAGATGAGATCTTGTAATTCTATGTACTAGAGCAGGATTTGGCTGTCTTCCCATACCCCATATTATGATTCATCTTCAGTTCCCAAGGTCTATTTCTAAAACTTTCACCTTATTTCTGTTGTTCTCCTAAAATGTGCAACAGTTGTCTGTTGCCTTCAGGATAAAGTACAAAGTCCTTGGAAAAGTAATTTAACATTAATCTCCTGTTCTAGGTTCATCTCTTGCCACTCTCCACTGTGTACTTTACAAAACTACATGAAATATCATATCCGATTATAAAACATGTAGTTGGACATTACAATTACATAAACATATCATAAACTATTCACAGATCTATACCTTTGCATTTGTTTTTCTCCAAGTCATAAATTTGCTTGACCTCTCTTTTGGGCTGATGAACTTTTACTTAGCCTGAGCCCATCTCAAAGGTGAGCACCACTGTAAATTCTTGTAATAAGTCCATTAGGCAGAATGAATTACTCCATTCTGAATTCTGTACTTAAAATGTGACATTTATTACAGAAAATTGTAATCGATAGATTGCCTATTTCTCTTAGTTTGTACTGAACTTGAAGGATTACGTTTTATTCATCTGTGTGTAACATATCATAGGTTTTATATATGTATATAAGAATAATGTGTCTCTTTCTACATCCTAGTTAGAATGAAGCTCCACATGTGTAGATTTTACTGCTAAACATTGAGACTGTGGGCTTTCAAAGAGTATTTGAATAGTAAAGCTTGGTTATGGTATGTTGTTGTTGTTATTAGGCGCCTTTGAGTCATTTCTGACTCATAACAACCCTACGTACAACAGAACAAAACACTGCCCATTTTGTCATCCTGCAACATCCTCATAATCTTTGCTATGCTTGAGCCCATTGTGGCAGCCACTGGGTCAGTCAGTCTTGTTGAGGGTCTTCCCCTTTTTCTGTGACCCTCTACTTTATTAAACATATCCTTTTCCAGGGATTGGTCTTTTCTGACAACATGACCAAGGTAAGTGAGATAAAGTTTGGCCATTCTGGCTTCCAAGGAGCATTCCAGCTGCACTTCTTCCAGGACAGGTTTGTTTGTTCTTCTAGCAGTCCATGGTATTTTCAGTATTCTTCACTAACACCACAATTCAAATTCATCAGTTCTTTTTTTCACTGCCATCTAGTCAATTTGACTCATAGCAACCCCTCCTTGGGTTTCTGAGGCAATATCTCTATGGAAGTAGATCGTCCAATCTTCCTTCTGAGGAATGTGGCTGGTGGGGTTGAACCACCAGCCTTCTGGTTAGCAGTCAAATGGCTTAGGCACTATGCTACCAGAGTCTTCCTTATTCATTGTCCAGCTTTCCCATGCATTCAAAATGATTGAAAATACCATTGCTTAGATCAGGTGCACTGTGATAGTTTGAGCTGTGTGTTAACTTGGCTGGACCACAATTCTGTGTGGTTTAAGCTGTTGTGATGTGGTAATTTCCATGATGGGATCAGATGATTTTGTTTTGAACAGCCAATCAGTTGAAAGGGAGTTTAGCTAGGGGCGTAGCCTGCTTCCAGTATTTCTTTGGACATCCTGGGAAAAGAGACATTCCTCTGTGGATCGGGATTCTGTTGTGCTGCCTACAACTGTCTGTGAACCAACAATCTACCACTCGGCCTGGAGATCTTGGATTCATCATTTGTTGGAGTCAACAGCCAGTACACTGCCTGCCAGCTTTGAGCTTCTCAGCCCCTGCAGCTGCAAGAGTTGGGAAGAGCCTCCAGCTTGATGTTTGATCCAAGAACTTTGGACTCGCCAGCTTCTATAAGTGTGTGAGCCATTTTCCTAAGATAATTTTTTTTCTCTCTCTATCTCTCTATAAGCTTTACTGGTTTTGTTTCTCTAGAGAACCCAGTCTATCACACACACCTTAGTCTTCCAAGTGACATCTTTACTCTTTAGCACTTTAAAGAGGTCTTTTGCAGTGGAGTTACTGAGGGACATATACTGGGTGATTTCTTGACTGCTGCTTCTGTTGGCATTGATTGTGGGTCCAAGTAAAATGAAATCCCTGACATCATCAATATTTTCTCCATTTATTGTGATATTGCTAATATAAGCTTTATTATGGTATAATATATGTAAGAATACAAACCAAACAAGTGGCCTCATGTTAGGAATAAGAATTGGGTTGTGCATTTTTTTCAGTTCTTCAGATCTTTGAGGCTGATGCTGATCTGACCACTGACTTGCTCTATGGCTGTAGGTGAATTCCCTTGCCTGGGGATAGCAACTTTCTCATTTGACAAATGAAGATATTAAATATTATTGTATAAGATTGTAATGAATTTATTAGAAATAATGTTCACATTTTTTTTTGCAATAATTCATATATTCATTATAATAAATTTTCCAGAAAAAAATCTACTTCTTATTTTTTGAGACAAAGCTTATGTGTGTCATCCTTTGTTTGGTAAAAACATAATCAAACAAGGTCATGTTGTAAGTTATGGTGGCATTTTGGAGGATGAAAACATTTATGTCTAGCTATCAAATATGAAGACCAAATTTATAGCATAAGCTGGAACTTACCAGTTCATTGATCTATGAGCTTAGACATTGTGGATGTTGTAAGTGCAACATAATAGAGTGGTAAAATTCCTCCACATGCCTTCAAAGTGGGGTGAGCAAGATGATCTCTTGGGGGTGCTAGAGAAAAATGTCTTTTTAAATGAAGTATTTTACTATATAAAAAGACATAGAAGTAACTATAATGGTTATTCATTTGTCCACACCAAGTTTCATTAATGTCTTTTAATCTAAAAAATAATAAAAGTTATTAAGCTTTTCTAAAATGTAAAATTTCAGGTTAATGCATTTGTGTACTCAGGCATGTTGTTGTTGTTGTTGTTATGTGCCATCGAGTCAGCCCTGACTCATAGCGACCCCTCCTTGGGTTTCCGAGGCATTATCACTACGGAAGTAGGATTGCCCAACCTTCCTTCCGAGGAGTGGCTGGTGGGTTTGAACCGCCAGCCGTCTGGTTAGCAGGCAAGTGTCTTAGCCACTCAGGCATAGGTGGGACAATTATGTGGTACATGAGCTATTGTGACAGAAGAGTGGGGTTGACATGACCCAGAGGGGTCGCAGTGGACTGCTACGTGATATTCTCGGCTTGGGTGATTTGCATAAGTTGGAGATGGTAAATATTTTAGACATTGCAAGTCATGGTCTCTGTCTCAGCTATTCTGGTCTGCTCAGGTAAATAGCTATAGACAATCCATTAATGAATGACTGTAACAGTGTTCTAATAAAACCTTATTTTTAAAAGGGAATGAAAGCCAGATTTGGTTGTGCCTGTGCTTTGCTGATCCCTATGTTAGAGATACATACAGAAATGCTTAAGGAAATGATAAGATGTCGCTCATTAACGTAAAAGTACTCTAGGACTTTGAAGAAATTGAATAGAGATAGAGATTAAGTAAGATTAGCCATGAGTTGATAATTGTTCATGTTGGTTGATGAGTACAGGGAGGTTGATTATATATTTCTGTTTATGTGCATGTGAATTTTCCATGATAAAATGTAAGCTTCCAGAACATTAAAAGAGATCATTAATTTTTTCTTTCTGTTTAAAATAAGCATTTAGTCCAGTATTTCACAAATTTCCACTGACTATGATGATAACTGTTTAGAAGTCTATTTGTGGTTTCTTTATACCATAGGGGCTGGTGGTGCAGTGGTTAAAGCATTTGGCTGCTAACCAAAAGGTTGGCAGTTTGAACCCATGCCACCCCTCAACTGCTCCATGACAGAAAGATGAGGCAATCTGTTTCCACAAAGATTTACAGCCTTGGAAACCCTATGGAGCAGTTCTACTCTGTCTTATAGGTCACTCTGAATCAGAATTGACTCAATGGCAGTGCGTTTGGTTTTTGGTTCTGGTTTTATAACATAGATTACTAGCAATATACCAATGGAAGAAAAGCGTTTTCCTCCTTTCTTGGCGAACATGGCTAAAGAGATATGCAAAAATAATAATAGTATCCAATTTGAAATATTTTCTTTTTGTTGGCAAATAGTGTTGGAAAATGCATGGTAAATATTGGTGAAGACTTGAAGGAATAAGTATCAGAACAAATTGTCCAGCATGAAGAGTTTGCCACATAGATAGATTAAAAAAAAAAAAAATACAGAATTTCAATATCTCAGAGCTTATGCTGTTTGCTGAATTATTTTACAATAGTGAAAGAAAGGACTATTCCAATTACTATTTTTCTCAGTAAACTATTCCAAACCTAGTAGAATGGAACAACCATTTTACTGTGCTCTTGAATTCTGTGGGTCAAGAATTTGGTGGGTGGATGCAGTGGGGATAACTTGTTTCTGCTCCATAATATTTATGGCATCAGAGAAGACATGACTGCCTAGAAGTGACTAAAATGGCTGGGGCTGTAATCTTGTGGAAGCTTCTCCACTCACATGTCTGGGGCCTTGAATGAGTTGACTCAACAGCTAGGCTAGGTTGAGACTGTCAATCAAGCACCTACTGTGGCCTCTTTTTGTAGTTAATTTTCTCACAGCATGGCAGTTCAGTTCTGAGAGAAAGTGTCCCAAAAATGTAGTCTCTGGGGAGTGAGTGTTCCAGAAGAACCATAGAGAAGTTATACTTAATGACATAGCCTTGGAAATCACTTCTGTATTAATATGTAGATTGAAGGCCTCACAAACCCACCTAGTTTGAAGGTGAGAGAACAGAAACCATACTTACAGATGAATGGAGTGTAAAAGAATCCAGGGCTTTGTATAAAGTTAACACAGGGACTAAATTCTTACTATTTTTTGATGAGGCATTGAGGGAAAGATACCCGAGAAGAGAAACTATCAACTGTAAACAATAAATAAACCTGTATAAATATAATCCCTAATGGAGCAGTCATTTTCATGGGATTGAAAACATTTCTAGGGTAAAGCTAATGAGAAATCAACTCAGATAAATTACTTTAAAAGTTAACCTCACAGTAGACAGGTATAAAGAGTGGCACATTGTACTCATAAGGTTCTCTTTTATGCTCTTGTAGAATCTTGGCCATATTTTGTCATGAGTTGGAATATGACCATGGACATTTCTTAAACATTTCTCTGGTTATCTTAAGGCAAAGTAACCTAAAGGATTGTCAAATTTAGAATGAAGAGCACATCCTTTCCTAAAGGAAGGTTCTTCCATATTTACTATCCTTTTCTGTGTTGGCAAGTGATTATCATTAGTAGATGTCTTATGAAAAATAGCATTTGATATGGAGCTCTGGTAGCGTAGTGCCTAAAGCACTTGACTGCTAACCAGAAGGCTGGTGGTTCAAACCCACCAGCAACTCCTTGGAAGGGAGATGGGGCAATCTACTTCTGTAATGATACAGCCTCAGAAACCCAAGGAGGGGTCGCTATGAGTCGGGTCCAACTGGACGGCACATAACAACAACAACATCCTTATTAAAAGGAGATCTGGTAGCATAGTAGGTAAGGCATTTGGCTGATAACCAGAAGGTTGACAGTTCAAATCCACCAGCTGCTCCATGGGAGGAAAATGAGACGATCTACTTCCATAAAGATGTACAGCCTTGGAAACACAAAGGAGGTTGCTGTGAGTCGGAATCAACTCGATGGCAGTGGGCTTGGTTTGTTGATTTATCTTTATAAAAGATGACTGAAAATGTAAATGATTTTTAAAATAAATTTCTGTAATGCAGAGAGCATGTAAAAATGAGATTTTGGAAGTGTCTTTAAAGGAACTCTGGTGGTGTAGTGGATATGTCATTTGGCTGCTAACCAGAAGGTCAACAGTTCAAACCCATTAGCCGTTCCACAGAAGGAAGACAGGTGATCTACTTCAGTAAAGATTTATCGTCTTGGAAACCCAATGTGTGTCTCTGTGAGTCAGGATGGACTTGATGGCATTGAGTTTTTGTTTTTTTTTTTAAATTACAACCTGATTTTGTTGCCAAATACTGCTTGTGCTTCCTATGTTTTTGTTATTGTTGCTAGGCCATTCGTAACAACTCTATGTATAACAGAACAAAACATTTCAGTCTTGTGCCATCCTTACGCTGCCGTGTCAATCCATCTTTTTCATCTTTTTCACTGACCCTCAACTTTACTAAGCACGGTGTCCTTCTCTAGGGATTGGTCTCTTGTAATAATATGTCCAAAGTAAACACGGTGATGTCTTGCCATCCTCACTTCTAAAGAACATTCTAGCTGTAATCTTTTTCAAGAAAAAATTGTTTGTTCTTATTGTTCATGGTATGTTCAATATTCTTTGCTGGAACCTTAATTCAAATATATAAAACCTTTCTTGGTCTCTGTTTTTCATTATCCAACTTTCAAATGCATATGAAACAATTGACGGTAGTATGACTTGGATTAGGCACACCTTAGGTATCAAAGGGATATCTTTGCTTTTCATAGCTTTAAAGAGGACTTTTGCTGCAGATTTTCCCAGTGCAATATGGCATTTGATTTCTTGACTGCTGCTTCCATGGGTGTTGATTGTGGATCCAGATAGCATGATATTTTCGACAACTTCAATATTTTCTCCATTTATCATGATATTTATTGGTTCAGTGTTGGGGATATTTGTTTTCTTTATGTTGAGGTGTAATCTACACTGTACTCTGATCAGTAACTACTCTCATGAGTAAGTGCTTCAAGTCTTCTTTACCTTTGGCAGGCAAAGTTGTGTCATCTGCATGTGACATGTTGTTAATGAATCTTCCTCCAATTCTGATGTCATGTTCTTCTTCGTATAGCCCAGATTCTTAGATTATTTTCTCAGCATACAGATTGGGTAAGTATGGGGTGAATAGATAAAACCCTGACACACACTTTTTCTGATATTAAACCACACAGAATCCCCTTTTTCTGTTTGAGTGACTGGCTCTTGATCTCTGTACAAGTTCTATATGCACATAATTAAATGGTCTTGGATTCTTAGTCTTTCCATTGTTATCCATGATTTGTTATGATCTATACAAATGCCTTTACATAGTCAATAAACTACAAGTAAACCTCTTTTGGGTATTCTCTGCTTTTAGCCAAGATCCATTTAACATAAGCAATGATATCCCTCATTCTGTGTCCTCTTCTGAATCACTCAAATTTCTGGCAGTTCCTGTTGATGTGTGGCTGCACCTGTCTTAGAATTATTTTCAGCAAAATTTTGCTAGCATATTGAGAGAGTTGGAGTTGTGTGTCAACTTGGCTAAACCACAATTCTGAGTGGTTTAAGCAGTTGTGATATGGGTTATTCCCACAAAGAGATCAGATGTATATGTTTTGAGCAGCCATTGAAAGGGAGTTTCTGTAGGGGTGTGGCCTGCTTTCAATATATTTATGGACAACCTGGGAAAATGGGACACTCTTTTGTGGATCAGGATCCAGTTATGCTGCCTGAAACTGTCTGTGAGTGAACAATCCACCATTTGGCCTGGTGATTTTGTGTTTGTCATTCGTTGAAGTCAACAGCCAGTATACTGCCTGCCAACCTTGAGCTCATCAGCCCTTGTATCTGTGTGAGCTGGGAAAAGCCTCCAACTTGATGTTTGATCCAAGAACTTGGGACTTGCCAGCTTCTATAAGTGTGTGAGCCATTTTCCTAAGATAATTTTTTTTTTCTCTCTCTCTATAAGCTTTACTGGTTTTGCTTCTCTAGAGAACTCAGCCTAACATACTTGGTACCGAGAGTGGGGTGCTGCTCTGACAGATACCTAAAATGTGGAAACGAGTGGAGTGCATCCTTGACCCAAGATCTTGGCATGCTGCCTGAGAGATGGCAGCAGTAGAGCCAATAAACTGGCAGAGAGACACCAGTAGAGAGACCAACATGAGAGATGGCAATAACAGAGCCCAGAGACCAGCATGAGACAGTGACAGCCTTACCAGTCCATGGAGGAGAAAGCTAGATGCCACTGAATAGGCAGCTTCCTGGTGGAGTGGGTTGCCTTTGGGCATTAATTGTTAGAAGAAACCACCATGAATTGGAGTGGCAGTTGGCTGGCTCATGGAGCAAGACAGCTGAGTGCTTTTGAGGCACAAAGATTTCTGGCAGACTGGGTTGGCATTGTATTAGATTGGGTTCTCTAGAAAAACACAAAAACCAGCAAAACATATACATATATTTAGAGAGAGAGAGAGAAATTTATCTTAGGAAAATGGCTCACAAATGTATAGAAGCTGGCAAGTCCTAAGTCCCTGGAGGAAATGGGCTGGTGGCAGCCTTTGCTTCCGCAAACGCAGCGGGCCAAGAAATTAAAGGCTGGCAGGCAGTACACTGGTTGTTGACTCCAACGAAAGACGAATCCAAGATCTCCAGGCCGAGCAGTGGGCTGCTCATTCATGGAAGTTTGTAGTCAGCACACCAGGGTTCCAATCCGTCAAAGAATATCTCTCTTCCCCGGATGTCCCTGGATAGCTTGGAAGCAGGCCATACCCCTAGGGAAACTCTCCTTGGGCAGACTGTCCATTCAGAACACAGTCATCTGATCACATCATGGGAACAACCACACAGAACTGGGGTCCAGCCAAGTTGACACACAGCTCCAACTATCACAGTCCACCCCTTGTCAACTTGGCAGTTGTACACATCTTCTTAACCATATATAATCTCTAAATAAGTACAATTACAGAGTCATATTTGTGC
>NW_006921611.1:1034961-1069611 GCF_000298275.1 Orycteropus afer afer
CTGCCTCGGAAACCCAAGGAGGGGTCGCTATGAGTCAGGGCCGACTCGACGGCACAGAACAACAACAACAACAACAACTGGATACCTTCTTCTACATTAAACCAAGGCAGGTCTGGTACTTCAACTTGACTTAAGGTAGGCTACCTCATAATCCATGACTCTGTAAGCCAACCAAATAAACTATTAGATCCTTTCCTAACCTCTCGAGCTGAGACTTTGAATGAAGAATCCATACTTAGTGGACCTAAATCAATAGACTCAGACTGACCCAATCTTACATTCCTTGCGCCATTATCCCACATACCTTCAGTAGCCATTCCCATACATATTCTCCAGGTTTCTGTCTGTACATGTTGGCAAAATCAAGTAGGTCTTTTTGAGTTTAGGGTATCACCTCCTCTGTCACACTTTCTATTTCACCTCTTGGGGCTCTCTTAGACTTGACCATTGTTATGGGCCGAGCCACCAGAATAGGTTTTTGAGGCAGTTCCTGAGAGCATTCAGGAATCTTTTCGATGGCCTCTGCCTCACACAATAGCCCTGTAGGACCGGTTTGGCTAGTCGCCTCAAGCTCAGGGGGAGTGGATAATGGTTTTACAGTAATCTGTTCAGATGGGAGGGATTCAACAGAATTTACAGGCTCCATATCCTGATCTTCCTGATCATCTGTCCATATGTCCCCATTCCAGGTTACAGGATCCCATTTTTTTTCCAATCAATGCCCTCACTTTAATGGCAGACACCGTTCTGGGTTGGCAATTGAGCTGGTGTTGTAAATCAGCCACTTTTACAATAAGACTCTGGATTTGGGTTTCAGCTGTGTCAGCCCTGGTAGTAGAAGCTATAAGACTTTCTTTCAAAGCATAGCTGGAAGTACTGAGGTCATTCATGCAGCGCTTAAGCCAAGACTCAGCAGCTTTGAGCCCATCTCGCTGTTTCACCAATTTATCCAGTGTAAGTAGGACCAATCAACCAGCTTCCCTATACTGCTCATTCTGACAAATTGCAGAAAAGTATCAAATACCCGATCACCCAGAGCGTCACTTGTCACAAGTATGTGATCTATTGGTGGTGCTATTTTGCATATTAATTTTGCCACCTCATGCCACGGATTAGTAGGGCTCTCTTTACTAGCAGACACAGAGTTGCTAGTGTCATCAAAATTAATCAAACTGAAGAACCAATCTAGGAAGCCCATCCTTATGAATTTGTCTCTCTAGAACCACTCTCGGTACCAAATGTGTTAGATTGGGTTCTCTAGAGAAACAGAAAAACCAGCAAAGCGTATATATATATTGAGAAAGAGAGAGAGAGAGAGAGAAATTTATCTTAGGAAAATGGCTCACAAACGTACAGAAGCCAGCAAGTCCAAAGTCCCTGGAGGAAATGGGCTGGCGGCAGCCTTAGCTTCCACAAGTGCAGGGGGCCGAGAAATTCAAGGCTGGCAGGCAGTACACTGGTTGTTGACTCCAACGAAGGACGAATCCAAGATCTCCAGGCCGAGCGGTGGGCTGCTCACTCATGCAAGTTTGTAGTCAGCACACCAGGGTTCCAATCCGTCAAAGAATGTCTCTCTTCCCAGGATGTCCCTGGATAGCTTGGAAGCAGGTCACACCCCTAGGGAAAATCCCCTTGGGCAGACTGTCCACTCAGAACACAGTCATCTGATCCCATTATGGGAACAACCACACAGAACTGGGGTCCAGCCAAGTTGACACATAGCTCCAACTATCACAGGCATTAATCAGCAGAAGTGGAGAGACCAAGGAAATGGGAAGCAGAGCTGCCTCAGCTTCAAGGGTAGGACTATGGCCTTTGGGAGTGGAACCACCACAGCCTCCTAGGTTTCAAAGAGCCAGACTTTCTCCAACTTGGTTCTGGAGTGTGGGGCTGCTCGTTCATGTGGGCCAGTGGAATGGAATTATAGCCGCTGCCCAAGAGAGAGGGGGCAGGGCTGCCTTGCTGAAGAATTAGAGGAATGGGACCCACCAGTCTATGGGGATGAGGTTGCCACTCAGGAACTAGGGCATTAGAGCCACCCAGTGAAGCTTATCTGTACAGATGCCACCCATTGAATATATGTACAGGTGCCAAGTTGACATGGGGTGGAATTGTGGCATTTAAGTTTGTGCATCAACTTGGCTGGATCTGGTTGAGTGGCTGGGCAGCTGGATGTACTATTCCTCAAAATGAGAGTGGTAATCAACCCCATGGTGGAATCTACTGTAAGCATCTGAATAGCTGCCTTAGGGATATGATCTGTTTCTTTTATATAAGGAGACAATTTGGGGAATGGTCTCCAGCTTATGCCATGCTTGAACCCTGCATGTATTTTTCAGCAGGCTGCCATGCTCTGCCGACCTTGGGACTTTCAATGGACTTAAATTAATGGCCTGTCATGTGGTTTGGTAACATTGGGACTGTGCCTTTTTACTTGTCAACCTTGGGCTTGTCAGCTTCATCACCAGCAGCTGTCTGAGTGAAGAAAAGCCTCTAGCTTCAATGGGCTGGGAGCAGGAGGCAGAGCTGAAGCCCAAGGTTGAGGGGCTTTCACCCAGTCCCTAGAGTTTGGCACTTTGAACGCAGACTTAAAGCCTCCAAATTGTAAGAGAATAAACTTCTGTTTGTTCAAACCATTTGTGGTATATTCTCGTCTGAGCAGTACTAGGTAACCAAAACACCTATGATATTGTTTAATATTGTTTCCTATGCACTCTCATATATATTCAGAAAATTTAGAAACCTAATTTTATGAACCTACTTTAACATCTTTCAAATAACAATTTTTGTGGATTTCAACATATTTGGTAAAAATATAAAATTTGAAAATCTCCAGGTTCATTTTAACACAACTGAATGACATCAGGGAAAATTAAAATTTACTGAATGTAATTTATAAAAAAAAAAAAAAAAAAAGAAAGAAAAAATACTGAATACAATCTGGATGGGATTGAACAATGAAGGAACTACTTGGTAAGTACATCCAGAAATGCTGTTCTTTTACTTCTCTGCATTTTTCTGGAGTATCTTTTCCAACTCTGTTATTGTTGTTAGGTGCTATTGAGTTGATTCCATCTCATTGTGATCCCATATGACAGAGCAGAAATGCTCCACTGGGTTTTCTAGGTTATAGAACAGATTGCCAGGTCTTTCTCCCATGGAACCACTGGATGAGTTAGCACCACCAACCTTTCAGTTAGCAGCCAAGCACTTAATCATGGCACCACCAAGTACTCTTCCTAACTCCAATGACAATTTAAAACTAATGTGTAGTGATAAACAGAATTTACAATCAAAGCCATGAATTCCTATATGACCAATTAAACCAAGATGCTCAAAAATACTAAAATAAAGCATACATGTTTCTCTTGCTGAAATTATTAATAATTAAAATTTTAGTGCTGTCAAAAGTTTTATGCCCTTAATAAAAGAACATGCTTTAAAATATTTTTATAATATTTTCTTATTATTTAAAATTTTATAAAATATTTCTGCTTATGAGTATGCTTTACAATATAATAATGATAGTTAACTTTTATTTAGAACCTACTAGATTCTGGACATTGTTCTATACATCTTGCGCATATGAACTCATTTAATCTTTATTATACCACTATGGAAAAGATGCTATTATTATTCTTATCTGTGTATGAGAAGAATGAGACATAGAGAAGTATCTTATTCAAAGTCCCACAGCTAATCTTATAAATATTGTATTAGGAAAACATCACTGTATATATTTTATATATAAATGAATATACATCTGTTGGGTATGCATTAAAAGTTAATGATTGAGAGAAATATATGCATGCAGTGACAAAAGTTGAGTGACTGCTGATCTATTGAATGAGGCTCAAACTAATAACATCTTGGCTCTTCTCAGCTTGGCCCGGTCTGTAGTGGGCTAATTGCCCACCTCCCTGTTCACATAAGCTCTAGTCACACCCTTTGTGTCCTTGAATATCTTCTTCCTTGTCTGTATATCCAGAGGGAACTCCCTCTTTTTCTAAGAGAGGCCTTTCTGGTCTAGTCTGCCTAACAGTTGCTCACTCATTCTTTGAGATCCAGCTCCAATGCCCCCTTTTCCTTGTTGCCTTCTTTGACTCACCTTTGCACAATTAATGACTGTCATAGTTACCCATTTCCACTTTTTTTAATAGTCCTATCAATGCTTTTATGCATTTATTTAACTTTCCAAACAGAGTGTAAACTTGTAAAAGATAAGAACATGCCTGTTTCCTCATTTTCATCTCCAATGTGTAGTTCAATGCAGGCAGACACATATCACAACTATTTCTACTACAACTGTGCTGCTGCTGTTATTCTAGCTCCAATTGCAATCCAATCTTTTCTGCCTCATGGTGACCCTATGTGTGTCAGAATGGAAATGTGCTTCATAGGGTTTTAAGTGGCTCATAGTGTGGAAACCCATCACCAGGCCTTTCTTCTGGGGTGCCTCTGAGTAGACTGGAACCTCTAACCTTTTATTTAGCAATTGAGAACCTTAACCATTTTTCCCACCCAGAGATTCCAATACCAGCTTATGCGTTAGACACTATTCAGCACTTTAGAAGATTATGTTATTTAATCTGCACAATAACCCAGTGAGGAAAGTCCTATAGGAGACTGAAGTTTCAGGAAATAAGTAAGGAGACCCAAGTCACACAGGTAGGTGAAGAGATTCAAACTCAAGTCAGTAACTCTGAAGAGCAAATCGTACTATCTCTTTTATATTTAGTCCTGGTGCTCAGTATAGGTTTGATTTCATTTCCCACCAACCAATGTTTGAGACATCTTTAGTAGTACAGAATAGGGTTTTAAGGTTTGAATTTAGGAAAAGCTATATTTTCTGCCATTTCACTTTGAATGTTTTATTTTCAAAGGGCAGCAGGCAAAACTGAGGCAACCAGAGGTTTATATTGTTCTCCCTAACAGCCCTGGGCTTAAGCTCAGTATTCTATAAGAAATTATCTTATTTTTCTTGTTTAATTTTAAGCATCACCCACTGGGTATTTAGATGTGGCCAGATAAACTATTGTGTGGTAAGTAACCCATTTCTTGAACTTCAGATATACAATTGAATGTAGTTGCAGCTGTCTGTGAAATTTGGTGCTAGATACTCTAATCACTGGTTTAATTCAACAAATGGCTAAAAACCCATTACTGTCAAGTTGATTCTGACTCATAGTGATCCTATAGGACAGAGCAGAACTGCCTCATAGGGTTTCCAAGGCTGTGGTCTTTCCAAGGTGGACATATCTTTCTCCCTCACAGTGGCTGGTGGATTCAAACCTCTGACATTTCAGTTAACAACTGCATGCTTAACTGCTACTCCACAATGGGCATTCACCTTTAAAGGCAACATTCCCTGCTGGATTTCAAATATTCTTTTATTCAACACACATGTATAGCAAGCACCTATGATTTGCTATGCATTGCTTTGTTTTTGTTATTTGCCATTGAAGTGGCCCTGACTCACAAAGAACTTAATGTATACCAGAATGAAATGTTGCCCAGTCCTGTACCATCTTTGTGACCTTTGATACCAAAAAAAAAAAAAAAAAAAAAACCTCACTGCCATGGAGTTGATTCTGACTCATGGAGACCCCCACTGGGTTTCCGAGGCAGTAAATCTTTATGGAAGTAGATTGCCCTATCTTCCTTCTGGGAGCGGCTGGTGGGTTTGAACTGCCATTCTTCTGGTTAGCAGTCAAATGCCTTAGGCACTGCACCACCAGGGATCATCTGAGCCCACTATTGTGGCTGTTGTGTCAATCAGTCTCATTGAAGAGCTTTATAAAAGACTGTCTTCTGATTCTGGTTTTGATTATACAATGAAACTTGTGAGAGCCGAACATCGATGGGACTGCCTTGGTTTTTTTACAGGTCTGGCCAATTTTCAACCTTTGGCAGAGTACAGTCATACTGTTCTTCTTTTGCTCTGTTTTAGTGGAAAACATTTGAGCTTTCCTTCTCCAACAGGTTTCTGCCTTAACACAGGTTCCAGCTTTTGTAACTTTTGCTATATTGAGTTAACCTTAAATCTCAATCATCCTCTTTTCCCTTTTTCTTACTAATAGCCTAGTAATAACAACAATAATGATACAGTATACTGTCTTACTTAATTAGTTATTATGACAAATTGGTAGACTGTGTGTAATTATAGTTGTGGTTGGTGCGGTTTAGTATATACTTCATATTAAAAGTAAAAGCTTGTGTCCTGTCAGATATTAAATTATAAGATCTAAGACAGAGCTTCACTGTTCATTTATATTTTTATGAACCTCTTAGTTTTGTACAAGTCTCTAGCAGACACCTGCTTCATGGCCATTTAAAATAGTGGCTCATAACATGCAATAAATTTATAGGCAGTCATCTCTTTGTATTGCCAACTTATGGCACTGTTCTTGTAGCTACAATAAAACACACACACACACACACACACACACTGTTTATTTCTTTAACTTTTAACACTGAAATGCACTCCCATGCTGCATTATGGATATAATCCTGTATTACTGGGGATAGCCTCTGCCATTTCTCATCAACAGAGCACTTCTATTTGGACAAGCTATGTTTTTAAAATACACACATGCCACAGCATTCACAATAACTATTTTAAGACAGATTAATGAATTTTGTCCTGAAACTTCATTGCAGGAAAATGACCGTGCAGTGTTTCATTCTGTTGTACGTAGGGTCACTATGAATTGGAGCTGACCTGACAGCATCTAACAACAACAACAAAGATAATATAAAAACCGGTTTCAAATATTCTTTTATTCAACACATATATATGTCAAGTGCCTGTGATTTGCTAGGCAATGCTTTATTTTTTGTTATTTGCCACTGAGTGGGTCCCAACTCATGATGACCTTGTGTACACCACAACTAAATGTTGCCCCCTCTTGTGCCATCTTCATGATGTTTGATTTATTTGAGGCCGTTGTTGTGGCTGATATGTCAATCTATGTCATTGAGGGTTTCCCTTGTCTTTGCCAATCTCTACTTTGCAAATGGGATTTTTCCCCCCATAAGATCAATCTTTCCAGATGACATATCAAAACTTTGTCATCCCCCCTTCTAAGGAGCATTTTGGGTTTATTTCTTCTAAGACTGATTTGTTTGTTCTTTTGGTGGTCCATCGTATATTCAGTATTCCATGCCAACACCACAATACAAATACATCACATCTTCTGTCTTCCTGGATAAGATGGACAGGTTTTCTTCCTTCATGGGGTTTCCATTTGAATGAATGTACTTAAAATAAATTATAAGGATAGAACATAGAAGCTTTATGCCTTTGTAGTAGATAAAAAATATTGTGTCAAACACAAGGATAGAAGCTCCTTTTAGCTGCTTGAGCAGTGGAGCCTTGGTTAGGTGAAACATATGGTCAGTCTCTCCACTACTGAATTCAATGAATTCAAACTCCGGGAGAACACAGCAGCTGTTGAACGGAATCAATGCTATGCTGTTTTTCAAATTGTTGGATTTTTGTGAAAAAACTGAAGTTGAATTGCAGAACATTTGTGCAACCCCAAACAAAACTGTCAAATGATGTTTAAAAAATAAGTGTTACTTAAAATATATTTTCAGTTGACTAGCTAGAGAAATGTAATGTTTTCCTCTATTTTTGTGAGTTTTCATTGTAAACAGCTGTCACAGGTTGAATTCCCTGGAGTGCAGCCCTGAGATGTCCCGAGGTGACCGTGCAGGAAGTTCATTGGAGAGTGCACCTGGACTCAGCACTTGGGGGAGTGAAGGAAGCAGAACTGGGCAGAGGAAGAAAGTGAATGGCCCATGCAGTTGCAGCAACTGATTCTGAAACTAGACTGACCCTTCAGAGCTGTCCCAAATGAAGGCAAGTGGCTGTGCCTTTAAGCATACCACACTGCCCCACTCCTGCCTTCAATAGTCACTAGACTTGTCTTGCCCACAAGGAGGGGGGTATACCTTTAAAGGAGACCCCAACTTCAGCCTAGAACTGATTTTCAAACTGCTTCAAGGTGAATTCACAGGAACATATTAGGACTCCACACAAACTAGCAGTTTGAAGTAGTTCACCATTTCAGCATTAGATTGCTATTTTCCTTTCAAAACTGGTCACCATGGAGTCCCTGGGTGGCACAAATAGTTAAGCACTTGACCACCAGCTGAAATGTTGGTGTTTCAAACCCACTCAGAGGTACCTCAGAAGACAGACCTGGTGATCTGCTTCTGAAATATCACTGCCTTGAAACCTCTATGGAGTATAGTTCTTCTGTGGATGCATGAGGTCTCCATGGGTTAGAATCAATTCATTGGTCACCAACGCCAACAAAGCTGGTCACTGCAATAAAAAGCAAGTGCCATGTGAAAATCAGTGTGAAACTGAAAATAAGGGTGCAGTGTACAGTCTTTCAAAGCTTGAGAAATTGTGTAGTGCCCAGTGGGTGCTATGCAGTAAGGACATGAATATTAACTAAGTTGTTTTGACCTTGTTTTTAAGTGGAACTGTTAGGTATCTCTTGATTTAAGGGATGGCAAGAAACATCACCAGAACCAAGACAGTGCAAGGAGCTGTGGCCTACAGCATTTGTTAAGGAAGGGAATTGAGCTGACTGCTGTCAGTTACCAATACTCCCAGCTTCTGGGGACAGAGCATTTCAATCCTAAAGAGGGGCCATATCCTGCAAGCCACAAAATTCATGACAGTGACTGGCTATTGACAACATCACTAGTCATCCTCTCTGACACAGATTTAAAAGTCTGGGACACAAACAAAACATTGCTTCCTAAATTAACTCACTAAAGCCAATTAGGACAATTCTGAAGGTGTGGGAAGGTATAGTTCATGATCATTCTGTTGCACTCCATCATGTTACACACACACACACACCCCTGTGGAAAAAACAAACATGTAGGTGTTTCAAGATTACATTAGTGTAATTTAAACACTGCTGTTCCTTGCCTTTACTTTGCACTTTAGTTTTTGCACTGGGTCTTGTCACAGAAAAGAAGCTTATAGCAATGTTTCTTTTCTATTTAAGTAACTGAGCTTCAGTTTCTCTGAGTTGTACTGAGAATCACAGTGTTAACGCAACTATACTCAATTTAATTTTAATGAAGGATTTTTTTTTTCACTTTCATATGATCACCACAACAAGGTGGTAATATTTGAAAATCATTGCCATATGACTGATGGGTGTTTATTGGCTAGGGTCAGAAAACTCGTATTGTGTCCATTGAAGCTGGACACGTTTCTTAAATTTAACATCCTGGCTCATAAATTTTATAACACTGAGGGAAATACAAGGCACTTCTTTTTTCTTAGGTTTCCTAGTGTCATTTTTATGTCTTTTATAGAATTTTATATTTATATCAATTCATTGAAGTAGTGTTTCTTTTTTTTTTTTTTTTTTTTAACTTTCTCAGGAATTATGGCTCATTTCTTCACTTCAACTGAGTGAGGATAATTATGGGCTAAATAGGGCTCATTTTAACTTTTAACTTCTGAGAATCCCAAAGTCTCTGTCAAGTTCAAACGTGCTTGCTGATTACCAGCTGGCATTTCAAGAGGACAATTTTTTCTAATCATCATATTATATAGGTTTCCTCCAATAATCAGGTGGATGTGAGTTCTTATAAACACCACAAAGCATCACCTGGGTAAAAAGCCAAGAGAAAAATTGTTTCTTATGGTAATTGAGCGAATCTCCAGAGAAGGATTTGTCTTAAAAACCTACTGCATGAGTCCAGCACAGCAGTGATCAGTGATCCCATACTAACTAAAACATCTCAAAAAGGAAAGGAAGTGATCCTCTAGCTGGATTGCATTTGAAACCTGTTTACTGAGCAAATATTGAACGAGGTTCAGCATCTCTGGTTTTCAGTGAGTGACTGTGTGTGTGTGTGTGTGCTTCCTCATACAAACACACTTGCTTGGGCCCAACTAGGAAAACAATGACAGAGGAATTCATAAAAATATGTTCTTAGTGTAGAAGAGAACTTCCCAAACTCATTGTTGTGTAATATAGCACATCGTGTCCTTTGGTAGTAGAATTTGATTAAGAACCTTAATTCCTTACTTTATTTGGCCATTAACACAGGTGGAGTGACCAGCTCCTTTACCACTTACAAGGGTTTCAGTTTGCATAGGAAACATTTGAAATGTATTTTAATTATAAGTAACTGCTATCTGAGGAAATTTTAGCAGGCAAAATAACTTGTTAAAAATATTAACATGCTTTTCAGTTCTAAAAATCTATACAATCTATTTTTAATTAAAATAAAATGACAGGAAAAGCAATCTGTGCTCTTTCCCAATAAACGTTTCTCATTATCCTGCTCCTCTGTTCCCTGTCTTTCCTACCACCTCTCCTCCCAAAAACTTAGGATAGAAGAATGTAGTAATGTAAGTGAAAGATTTATAATAGATGTCACCATCTCTGAGGATTAGTGTGTTCTAATTTCAGGTCAAGTCTGTTGTGAAAAGCAGTTTCATAACTGGAAATCAGCATCATTATGGCAAATTGATGCTGAAAGATGTGTCTTTCAGATGGAGGAACATGAACTGGTTTCCCCCTCCCATTCTCAGGACAATCCAACTGACAATTAATTGCAAGTAGTTTTCTTAGGCCTGTTTTTTCTCTGATCAAATTTTAGCTTCCTGAAATTATGCTTATTTACTTTGAATCCATTATTTCTGGAGGCCAGATGTCTTGTGATAAGAAGTGTTGGTTTTTGTGTCATATATGTGGAACCTAATCTCAGTGTCATCATTTATACTATGTGATCTTGAGGTAATCACTGTGGCATAGCTTTCTTAAAGGAGCTCTGGTGGTGCTATGCCTAAGGCACTGGACTGCTAACCAAAAGGTTGGAGGTTCAAACCCACCAGCCACTTTGTGGAAGGAAGACTGGGCAATCTACTTCCATAAAAATTTACTGCCTCAGAAACCCAGTGAAGGTTGCTATGAATCAGAATCAACTCAATGGCAGTGAGTTTGGTTTTGGTTTTGTGGCGTAGTGCCTAAGGCATTTGACTGCTAACCTGAAGTTTGGTGGTTCAGTAAAGATTTACCACCTTGGAAACCCAATGGGGGTTGCTCTGAGTCTGAGTCAACTTGATGACAGTGAGTTTAGTTTTTTGGTTTGTGGCTCCCCTATGTATAAATTGGGCAAGTTTACACCTGTCTCCTAAGGCTAAGAATTAGGTAAGATGTTGTATGGAAAGGCTATTGGTTTGTAGCTACCTGCAATTTTGCTTGTATTCCTTAACAAAGATATGTGCACATGCTTGTGCAGGCACATACACACACACATTTTTAAATAGTTTTCACTTGTAGTTTTGATTTTTTTTAATCACTGCACTGCCCTTTTTAGAAATGAAATATTTTAAAATTTCTAAAGTATTAGATGCTTATGACCAGGGCAATGGGATGTGTGTATATTCTAATTCTATTTTTTGGAGAATGGGTGAAGATATAATATTATTTCCTTTGTGGTTTAATTTGTAATCAATTTTCTTTTTTTTTGTTGTTGTTAATGATCTCTGTAAATTAGAAAACAAAATATGTAAATGTCTTTTTCCCCAGATTATAAAGGTTTTTGTAATACCCCTCCTGATATTTTTTTTTCTTTTTTTCAAATTCTCTGGATAAGTTGTCAGCATAGGAGGTTATAGTAATATGCCTCAGAATAATGTGGTCATAATATCCATGCTGTGCTAAATTAAATATTGATATGCAATAGATCAACACTCCAATATGTGGAAGCTTGATTCAAAATTGAATGAATTAATAAACTAATGAATACCCCATCAGAATGTTCAGACTCTTTTGCCAAAGATCCTCCCATGGCCAGTGCTGGTGAAAGCACAGGTTACTATGAACTTTTGCCAGGGGACCTGGAACATTTTTTTTTTTTTTTTAATTTTATTTTGATTTGGGTGAAGATTTACAGAGTAAATTCACTTTTCATACAGCAGTTCACATATACTTTGTCTCATGTCATTGACCAAAATTTACAATGCAACAGCTCCCCTCCCACTTCCTCCCCATAGTTACCTCTTCCCAGTGTCCATCCCTCCATACTCCTCTGTGCCCTGAGCTGTCTCCCTGTGCATAAGCAGCCCTTCCTTCTCCCATGATTGTTCTCTCCAGGGCGTGTGTCTACTTGAGGTAAATGTTTAACTCATATGCCTGTACTTTGTTTGGCTGGAAACCACAGGTGTAGGTTCAATTCCAGACCTGAAGGGCAGCTAGGGGCCATAGTCTCAGTGGTTCCACCAGGCTCTATTGGACCAGCAAACTTGGTCCCCACCTTGTTTTTTTTTTTTTTTTTTGCCCTGAAACATTTTTTGAGCTTCCCATGTGGCTATATTTATTTGGAAAAAGGCTACGTCCAGCTTCTTAAAGTTGATACTATTAAACTTTTGATTTACCTAACACCACTTGATTCAACACTTGCAAAGCTATCTTTTGAATTACAAATTAGTATCCTATGTATATATGAATGTAGGGGAAAGCCAGGTAAGTTTTGCTTGAAAAAGTCCTTGGGACCATTATCTATCATTGTAAATTAATAAATTAACTTTGAAACCCTTGGTTTGTCAGTTGGCAGGAGTACACCTTTTGGACACTTTTTAAAAGAAGGGCAAATAGATTGTACCTTCAGAGCCTTTGCTCAGTTAAGGAACATTTCAGGTGCCATATTCTTTCACAAATAACGTGCCCACATAAATAACATGCAAATGCATATAAAGCACATAGTGTGCACGGGAAACTAACATGCAAGAGGATAGTGTGGTTTGCAAAAACTTTATAACTCATGCATTATTTGTATTAAAATATGGTACTTTTCTGAGATTCTTTTTCTGTGCCTGATCTGTTCTCTTCCTGGTATCCTTTTACTGCATATAAGCTGTCCTGTTTCTGTCTTCATTGTCACTTAGCTTTTCTTTTTTAGTCTTCATCTTGTTATCTTTTCCTCCACCCTGAGTTCAGGGAGAATTTTCTTAAGCTATTTTTTAGTGCTTTACTGATTAGAAATCGAACTCACTGCCATCAAGTTGATTCCAACTCATAGCGACCCTCATTGGGTTTCCAAGGCTGTAAATCTTCACAGAAATCAATCCCCCCATTTTCATTCTGCAGAGCAGCTGGTGAGTTTGAACCTCTGACCTTCTGACTAGCAGTTAGGAGCTCTGGTGGTGTAGTGCCTAAGGGATTTGACTGCTAACCAGAAGGTTGACGTTCAAACCCGCCAGCCACTCCACAGAAGAAAGACTGGGCAATCTACTTTTGTGAAGATTTATCATCTTGGAAACCCAAATGGGGTCACTGTGAGTTGGAATCAGCTTGATGGCTGTGAGTTTGGCTTGGTTTTTAGTTTTACTGATTAAAGTTTTTCCAAAATCCTAATTGCCTTAAAAGTAGTCTTCAATTAGGTTAAGTTAGAATTTTTCTCTTTCTCCTACTCTTGTACCATTTTCTTTCATGATCCTCTGGTGTCATTTCAAAGATGCAGTGTCATTTCAAAGATGCAGTGTCCTTTTTAGTATTAATAAAAGAATGTACTTTAAATAAGTTCTTCTATTTCTTGTAAATTTTTCTTAGGAAGACAACTACTCTGCCCCCTCAATATTTATTGTAGAAAGAATGTCTGTGCTTTTCAATGATTGAAAATTGCAATTGTTCTTTCAGTGATGCTATTGAATGCTCTTCAAATATTTCCATCTTTAATGAAAGAAGAAGGAAAATGTCAGGAATTTAGCAGCTTGGACAGGGATCAACAGAATCAGAGGAAGTACCCCGGGTAGTTTGATCTGTTTGCCAAACAGTTTCTTTCTATATTTACTTTGGTATCCAGGAGTTAGCAGGACTACTACCTTCATTCTTTGCCTGGTCTGATTGTTGTAACATGTTCTTGGGTGGCACTAAGAATTAAGTACTTGGCTACTAACAGAATGGGTCACACTTCAAATCCACTCACAGGCACCTAGGAAGAAAGCACTAGCAATCTACTTGTAAAAGATCATTGTTATTATGTGCCATTGAGTCGTCCCTGACTCATAGCGACCCCTCCTTTGGTTGCCGAGGCAGTATCACAATGGAAGTAGATTGCCCAACCTTCCTTCCGAGGAGTGGCCATTGTAAACTCTGTGGAGTATAGTTCTACTCTGACACACATGGGGTAACCGTGAGTCAGAATAGACTCAATGGCAACTGGTTTGGTTTTTGGGTTTTTCTCATTAGCAGCCAACCAGGACTGCTTCATTCTTCACACCCAGTGAAAGCCAAGTTTAATCCAGTGGTCATCTCTGGCATGAGGTCCCTGCTTAGTGCCCTCCTTGTCCTGGGTCCCCAGATGCACTGGAGCAGTCACATGTGCCTCTAACTGTACCCAGACCACATTCATCATCCGTCCCTGGCATTGTTAGTTAAAGGAAATTAATAGAATTAATTTTCCAGGATCACTTCCACAATATTGTTGGTGACACATTTTCTTCACATTTAAGATATCTTCATCAAGTTGTGTTTTCCTCACACTGATCTCATCTGTGGTATACGTAGCAAAACTTCCTTGATGTTTCTGATGTGAAAAATATAAGCAGATTTTTTTTTTTCTTATTAAAGAAAAAAAATCCAGTTATTTGTTATTTTAGTGGGAATTTGAATTAGGGGTTGGGGTACATCTGTCCAAGGCTTCCTATGACCTATATAAGCAGATAGTCTTTAAAAAGCAATCTACTAAGGGTTAAGGTTTGTGCAGTACATTACATGGTGGGTTAGAGTTATTATTACCAGTAGTGAGTGATTATCCAGCCCTAAGGAAGATCTAGGATTTACTGCTTTGAAGAAATCCAATTTTGACCCTGTTCCACCAGGCTTTCTGCTCTGAGCTCCAGCCCAGGAGACTTACTAGAGCTGTAACAGAGGCTCTCACCCTGCTGAGATATGCTGAGGAAGATAAGGAGTATATCCTGAATTCTAATGATGCTGTGTGGTCACCATGCCTGTGTACTCGGTCATTTTGTAAACAGTGTCTGATGCTTACAGAATTGACTTGAGGCATCATTCACCAGGTGATTACAAAAGTGGAAAGGAAGTAAAACAGTTTCACAAGGAATATGTTGGATTTCATTCAGTTATCCACCTACAACTTGGTGTATTTATATTTATGGTAAGGAGAGGTAAGGTTGAAGAAGTAAGAACCAACTGTTTGTGAAATATTATAGTTGTAAGGTGTAAAATATTCCAGGAGCATAGAAACTGTAAATTTTATATGGGTAGCAATTGCTCCCAAGCTGACTGACCCTTTGCAACAAAGAGAAAACTTGTCTGCATTGTATTTTTGTTGTAGGTCATACTCACACAGAGATTAATGAGCACAGATCACAAGCTATGGAGAAATTAGTTCTCTTTTGCCAGTTAATAACTAGAACTACTACCACAGCAAACTTCAAAGAATGATGATGACTCTTCCTTCCCACCTTTACTCCCACTACTTCCACGCACATGCTCTGATAGAGAACAAATTGTAATGGCCTTGCTTTGCTTCAGAAAGGTATTTGGATAGAGCTCAAGTTACAGTGACTCCTGGCTCTCTCATAGGCAGAGAATCCCCAGATTTCCATTAGCTACACCCAATGCTAGTCAAACAGAAACAGAGGATAGGATCTATAGACTCAGCCCTAGGTAATCAAGACAAATTCAGATTTCTGGGTGTAATTATGGTGGAAATTGAACATAATCATGCAATTAGATCCACATACACTAATGTGCATACAGAAAAACAAATTTTGTAGAAGATGATGTATAATTTTTCTGCTCTTCCAAAAACCTGCCTTAGACCATCTTTTTTGAAACAATTGCAATGAAATTCTGATAATCATTTGATGTTTGGTGAGAGTCCATTGTGTCCAGGCTTGAGTTTCCTAATATTTTTTCCTACATCTACATTTACCTTTTAAACTGTGTGCACATATATGTATAGGTGTGTATATATGTGTGTGTTTTGGGGGTGTTAACATGGGGCTTCTAGGGAGAGTAATGGCAAACACATAATCCATTTAATGACTATCTTTGTTCAAACCCACCAGCCACTCCTCGGAAGGAAGGTTGGGCAATCCTACTTCCGTAGTGATACTGCCTCGGAAACCCAAGGAGGGGTCGCTATGAGTCGGGGCCGACTCGACGGCAAACAACAACAACAACAACAACCCTTTGTCAACTGAAATGGAATTTATCTAGGCTTCGCAATACTTGCAATTTTCCTTGATATCTCTTATAACAAATTATGTTTGTCATTAGGTGCTGCTGAGTCAGCTCCGACTCATAGTGAA
Organism: Orycteropus afer afer; assembly: GCF_000298275.1. Lineage (NCBI taxonomy): Eukaryota > Metazoa > Chordata > Mammalia > Tubulidentata > Orycteropodidae > Orycteropus > Orycteropus afer. Next base: position 1,051,292 of record NW_006921611.1, read on the forward strand.
CCTGTGTACAACAGAATGAAACACTGTCTGGTCCTGTGCCAGCCTCACAATCCTTGCTACACCTGAGCCCATCATTGCAGTCATTGTGTCAATCCATCCCTTTGAAGGCCTTTCCCTTTTCTGTTAACCCTCCACTTTACCGAGCATGATATCCTTCTCCAGGGAATGGCCCATTCTGACAACATGATCACAGTAGATGAGATGAAGTCTGGCCATTCTCGCTTCCCAGGATCATTCTGGCTGTATTTCTTCCAGAACAGATTTCTTCTGGCAGTCCATGGTACTTTCAGTATTCTTCACCAACACCACAATTCAAAAGCATCAACTCTTCTTTTATCTTCCTTATTCATTGTCCAGCTTTCATATGCATATGAGGTGATTGAAAATATCATGGCTTGGGTTAGGTGCACCTTAGTCTTCAAAGAGATATCTTTTCCCTTCAGCACTTCAAACAGGTCTTTTGAAGCAGATTTGCCCAGTGCCCTACGTCAACTGATATCTTGACTGCTGCTTCCATTGGTGTTGATTGTGGAACCAAGTAATATGAAATCTTTGATAAATTCAATCTTTTCTCTATTTATTGTAATGCTGCTTATTGTTCCAGTTGTGAGGATTTTTGTTTTCTTTATGTTGAGATGTAATCCATATTCCAATTTTGTACTTTTTTTTTCCCCCCATCATTCTCATTATCACTAGCTTAACCCCAGTTTTCTCCAGTCTGAAAGAATATATCTAAGTGGACTTCCATCATTAGTGCCTTGTCCCTTTAATTCATTCTGAACCTGGCTGCCAGATTAATCTTGCTGATGCTCAACCCTAATGATGTCTCTCCTTGTCTCAAATTCTGTCTATGTTTCCTCATTGCCTAACAAATAAAGTTCTAAAATGGTATTCATTTAAAGCATATGTGTGCATGTCTCTCAACTCATGATGTCTCTCAGCTTGGTTCTTTTTACCCATTAATTACTCCAGGCACAAAGCCTTTTCTTTTTGCTCCTCTCACCAGAACTCACTCAACTTTTCTCCACCTCACCAGGCCTTCGCTATGCTTCAGATCTCTGTTCTGTGATCACATTTCTGTTTATCCTTCTCCCTATGGGTAAATTTCTCTCTCTACAGAAAGCTTTTTTTTTTTCCCAAAAAATATTCATTTTAACTCTTTGCTCTGATGGAAATTCACTTTTTCCTGACAATGCTCCATTTCTTTGCATGTGCTGCCTGGTTCAGTGAAGGGGGCAGATATTTCCATAGCCATCTCCATATCTGTGTGGGGTACCGGACGGGCAATTGTCATGGTGTCGATTCCTACTCATGGAGACCCAATGTGTGTCAGAGGAGAATTGTGTCTCAGAGGGTTTTCAATGGCTGATTTTTTAGGAAGTAAATTATCAGGCTTTTCTTCTGAGGACCCTCTGGGTAGACTCAAACCATCATTCTTTCAGTTCCATTTGCACCACTCAAGGATGTCATGTGGGATACAGGAGGGACACCATTTATCAAAAGGCTACCATTATGTTGCTGAATTTGAAAATTTTTTGCATTAATGAGTAGTTGCAGTACTTCTCTTTTAATTCTTTTTTTACAAACTCCTTTTCTTTTTGAAACTCCAGCATTTATTTAGGAGCTCTGGTAGCATGGTGCCTAAGGCACTTGACTGCTAACCAGAAGGCTGGTGGTTCAAACCCACCAGCCACTTGTTGGAAGGAAGTTTGGGCAACCCTACTTCCATAGTGATACTGCCTCAGAAACCTAAGGAGGGGTCGCTATGAGTTGGGGCCGACTCGACGGCAAATAACAACAACAACAACAGTATTGATTTACTCCTTCCTTGATGACACCCTTATGAAGCATGCGGAGGATTCTTAAAGGATGTTCCTATGTAAGCATGGGTTATGGCGGAAGTCTAGAACACCTCTCATTCCACTGTCACCTGCTTCTTGCATCTTCATTATCATAGGAAATAAATCCTGATATGTCGTTGGCCCATTTAATGGATATCATTTTGTTCATTCCTAGCCTATTTGGTCCATTGTTTTTTGACGAATGGTGTTATGATATTGTCTTAAATCTAGATATCCTCTTCACTTTTACATATTCTGCTTTATGAATTATCATTATGTCACCTCTTTTATATCTACGTTTTATAACCCTTATTTTTGAGATATTAAATTATTTTATTTTTTCCATCATTTAATATCCACTGCCTAAGGCACTTGACTGCTAACCAGAAGGCTGGCAGTTCAAACCCATCAGCCACTCCTCAGAAGGAAGATGGGGCAATCTACTTCCGTAGTCATACTGCCTCGGAAACCCAAGGAGGGGTCACTATGAGTCGGGTCTGACTCGACTGCACATAACAACAAGCAGGATTCAGTTATAAAGAGTAGCTGTAAACTTCCAAAGGGCCAAAGCAATTTGCAGAGGTAGAAGTTTGTCTTTTTCTTAAGTTTGCTTTTAGTAGGGGGTAAAACAAAACAAAACAATACACACTCCATCTTTTTTTTTAAGTTTCTCATGAAAAACTGGTCATTCTCTGAATGTTACTGTGAATGTTACTACAACATCCAAAACCATAGGAGCACATTCTCTGGGCTGTCTTGCTACCAGAGCTTTAAATAATTCTATAGCATAGTTTTCCTTTCTTTTACCTGTTTATTGATAAAGATTTAGTTGCAAAGTATACAAATATAAAATGATAGTCTCACTTCTTTTTTTAATAAGCCAGTTGCTGTGGAATCAACCCTGACTCATGCTACCCCATGTGTATCAGAGTGGAACTGGGATCCATAAGATTTTCAGTGACTGACATTTTGGAAACGGATCACTTTCTTCCAAGGCACTTCTGGGTAAAGTCAAAGCTCCCTTTCAATTAACAGCTGAGTACCTTAATCAATTGCACTACTTGCTGTTACTACTACTTTCTTATAGGTAACAACAAATTAAATTCACAGTAAACAATCTCATTGCCCTCCTTAATACCTCTTTTAATTACTTCCATAAATGGCTTATGAGATTTTTGTCACATTTAAGATCTCTTGTGCAAGGAGGAGCTATTGTCAGGGAGAGGGTAGTGTTCCTGACATTTGGTCTCATATATATAACATTTCCATAAACATTTTGAAGCTACTGAAGCTGATATAGAATTGAGTTTATAAAATTTGACACAGCACCATAATTTCTGGGGTGAAAATGCCCCCTTGTTCTTTGAAATGTGTTACCTCTGTACTGAACTTTATTTACCTCTCATAAAAATGAATATATTTCTTTCTTGCTGTCTAGTTCAGGGGAATTAATATTCATCAGCTAACATAAACTCAACTACTTCAGATAATATTAATGGAACTTTTAAAGTATACTGACTGTGGAATTTTTTTTTTTTTTTTAATTTAAGCACTTTTTAAGGATATCCTCTTTGCTTTAGTAATCTGGTGCTATACAGGGACATCAGTATATTTATTTTGATAGACTTTCAGTCTTTATAATACTTTGTCTTATAGGAATACTCTTATTGGCTAAAAATAAACATACCAGCTTATAAATGGTCTTTGCTAGAGAACAACATTCTGTCTTGTAAATTAGAAGGCCAGCAAAAACAAGGAAAATCCTTCACAAGATGGATTGACACTGCAGCTCCAACAATGGAGTCAAACATACCAGCGACTATGAGGATGCCACAGAACTGGCATTTCCTAACAAAAACAGCAGTCTGGTTGGAATTTTTAATTCTTTTATTGCTTTTATTGAGAGGCAAGCCAATTTGCAAATTGGGAATCACAAGGTCCGCAGGATGAGACCTTCCTTGCGTGACCCACAGGGAGCACATAAGTAATTCTAAAGTTTATCATGAGTAACCATCTGTTCTGAATATTGTTTTGGACTCAGTTCCTGAGCAAGGTGTATTCTTAAACAAGAAAAACCTTATTATTCTGCTCTAAAATTATTACCAACTAATTTTCAACAACACATTTTCTCAAAATACAGTGGAGAGTTACAGAAATGATAGTCGACATTCTTGAAGTAGATGTTACTTTTGATTCAAGATGGAGTTTTGACCACCAACCTCAGAGTAGCTATCATCTTATGTTGCAATCCATACGATAACTTGGAGTGCTCTTACTGGACAAAGTTTCATTGTTACGCATAAGGTTGACACAAGTCTGAGCTGATTTGATAGTTTTTTGGTAACAACAGAATAAGTGGTTTACAGAAACATTATTCAGTGGATGATTTTATATTCTCAGGAAGTTATTTGGGAAAGTTTTCACTCGAAAGGTTGTCAGTGGTATAAAATAAAATGTTTTTTACAAGAAAATGGAATAGGTGACAAGTAAGAAAAGATTGACTGAGACTTACAGTAGATACCAATTTGTAAAATTTTCTTCCTAAAAAATAGATTTACAATCAAAATAGAATTTCTCTATATAAATTCAAAAGATTTTAGTAAAAATTATTTATAAAGGTAGTTTTAATTTAACACATTAAAACAAAACTACATCATTATGTACAAGAGAGAAAATTTTCAATTTGACAAAATTTGCCTATGTAATTTTTTTTTTTAATAAAGCATAGTCTGTTAGGACCTCTCTGGACAATTTTACCCAATATATAAAAATAATGGTTGATTTCTCAGTATTCAAAATAGAATGAGTGAGTACAACATCAGCATTTAGCAATCAGCAGTGTCTAAAGCATTTGATTGCTAACCAGAAGGCTGGTGGTTCAAACCCACCAGCCACTCCTTGGAAAGAAGGCTGGGCAATCTAATTCTGTAGTGATACTGCCTAGGAAACTCAAGGAGGGGTCACTGTGAGTCAGATATACCTCAATGGCAGTGAGTTTGTTATTCTCTGTAATGACATCTGTTGTTAAAACAAGAAAGACTCAGTGAGATTTGCATGCCAAACAAAGCCCAAAGTAGCTTGTAGCAGTGGTTCTTAGAAGTGTGTTAAGATCACCTGGAGAGCTTTTAAAAATACTGATGCCCAGGTCCAACTTCAGAGATTCTTTCTTGATATACTAGAGTGGGACCCAGGCATTGATATTTCTAAGTGTTCCCTGATAATTCTGCACAGCCAGGGTTGAGGACTACTTCTACCAAGAATCTTTCAAGTACCTAGACCCTTCAATAAATTTTGAAAGTTTTAACAGAAGTAGTTTCTGTAGGAGTAGGAAAGAATAGTTTTTGGAATGAATTCATTTTAAATTAAGAAAAAAATTAGGACACCGACAGAAGAATCTTGATCTTTCTATGAATAGATAGAAAATAATGAGGACTGCAGGAAAATATATCACATGATATTTATGTTTGTATTTACTTTTAGTAGAAATAATCTTACTAAGTTTAGCAATAATACATATAAAACAATTACACCCTCATAGAGAGTACAATTGACTTATTAAACAAAAAGGAATATTTGTTTCCTAAAGATAAATACTTTATATAACTTTCTTTTAACTAAATAATAATAATAATAGTAATAATAATTATTATTGGTTCTGATTACAGAGATTCACTTGAACAGAATGTGCCAGAATAATATCTTTCCCCACCACCAGTTGTTGTTGTTATGTGCCGTTGAGTCAGACCCAACTCATAGCGACCCCTCCTTGGGTTTCCGAGGCGCTATTACTACAGAAGTAGATTGCCCAACCTTCCTTCCGAGGAGTGGCTGGTGGGTTTGAACCACCAGACTTCTGGTTAGCAGTCAAATGCCTTAGGCACTACACTACCAGTAACACCATGGATATAAATGAATATGTTTTAATATAAGGTTTAGTGTGATGAGCTGGAAATACTTTACCTTCTGACAATTTTCTGATGTAGTTGTAGAAAAAAACATGAAAAAAAAAAGAATTTTAACAAAATAGAATGTTTGTCTTCTATAAATAAAACATCTCTTGCTTTGATTTGCACATTATGTAGTATTTTGACCAATATGCCTCTTTTGACATGAAGTACATTTTTGCTTCATTTGATCCTTTCCTATCTCCCCCAGAAAAACCAAACTCACTGCCGTCGAGTCAATTTAACTCATAGCGACCCCTCCTTAGGCTTCCAAGGTGGTATTTCTACGGAAGTAGATTGCCCAGTCTTCCTTCTGAGGAGTGGCTCGTGGGTTTGAACCACCAGCCTTCTTGTTAGCAGTCAAATGCCTTAAGCACTACACCACCAGAGCTCCCAGTGATTTTTAAATAAAATAAGTCTGCAGCTTATGAAAGTCTGACTTAGGACAAGTCATACTTGTCTTTTAATATTATGTAAATTTGCTCTCACTTTGAAATGATTGAACCTACTTGCAGCAAATTCTATATCACAATCAACTTCCCTTGCTGTAGACACAGCTATTAAACCATTGGAAAGGCTTTGAGCCTTTTCTTGCACCAAAGTAAGGCTAAATAACTGTATGCCCTGTTTGAGTTAACCTACAAATTTGACTTAAAGCCACACTTAGGAATGGATCTTATTGGTAACCAAAGGACTGCCTGTAGACTCATTCTAGTTGACTTTGAGATAAATATTACCACCTGAATGATTCATTCATTCAATTGTGATGCTTGTTATTTCTGGCTTTAGTTAGTTAGTTAGTTAGTTTGTTTGTATTATCATAAAATAATTACTTTGTTTTAAAGACTGCACATAACAACAACAAAGACAGTCTCCTCTCTCACAGCCCCCAAATTGCTACTCAATCATTCACTCCCTGCTGTCCAGTCAGATCAGACTCATAGGGCCCCCTCCTTGGGTTTCCAAAGCAGTATCACCACAGAAGTAGATTGCCAATGAATGGCTGGTGGGCTTGAACCACCAGCCTTCTGATTAGCAGTCAAAAGCCTTAGATGTAAAACTGATTGCCAGTGTTGATAACCAGAGACAGATGTAAAACTGATTGCCAGTGTTGATAACCTCATTGGGAGATTTGTGAGTGAGGGAAGAGGCCTGTGGATTTCCCCAGCCCAGTCTCTGCAGGGCAAGGCTATCTCTTCTTCAGGTAAAACACTTGAGTATTATGCTATTCATTTTAGGACATTCTCTAGCATGTATAAGATAACCATTTTATCTGAAATGGTGAGCTGTAATTTTCTTTAGAAATAGTAACTAGTTTCAAATACAGCTTTGGATAAGTTCAGTGTCTAAGGTTTCATGAATCTGTGAATAAAATGAAATTTTCACCATAGGTGATGGTAAATCAATCTGAGTGAGCTTTCTAGATAGCATTCATTTGGCTATTATATGAGATAAAACCAACTGCCATTGAGTTGATTCCAACTCATAGCAACCCTATGTTGTTGTTGTTGTTGTTATGTGCCGTCGAGTCGGCCACGACTCATAGTGACCCCTCCTTGGGTTTCCGAGGCAGTATCACTACGGAAGTAGGATTGCCCAACCTTCCTTCCAAGGAGTGGCTGGTGGGTTTGAACCACCAGCCTTCTGGTTAGCAGTCAAGTGCTTTAGCCACTATGCTACCAGAGCTCCCTATAGCACAGAGTAAAACTGCCGCCTAGTTCTGGTGGCGTAGTGCCTAAGGCATTTGACTGCTAACCAGAAGGCTGGTGGTTCAAACCCACCAGCCACTCTTCAGAAGGAAGGTTGGGCAATCTATTTCCGTAGTGATACTGCCTAGGAAACCCAAGGAGGGGTCACTATGAGTCATATCTAACTTGACAGCAGTGAGTTTGTTTGTTTGTTTGAAGGTTCCCAAGGCTGGAAACTTTTATGGAATCAGACTGCCTCATCTTTTGCCTGTGGAGCAGCTGATGGGTTTGAACCTCTAACCTTTGGTTAGCAGCTGAATGCCTTAACTACTACACCACCAGAGCTCCTTATATGAGATAAAGGGGGGAGGGGTAGATCAAGTTAATTGATCAATTGTACTTATTCAGGGTTCTGGAATAAATAATTTGTTCTTTGATCCAGAATACCAAATAGCACAGAAAATTGCTGTTCCTCATGAAGTTAAGCTTCTTATTGAGGACACCTTCCCTGGGTGAACCAAATGTTGGCTTTACCCTGACAGTGACTTCACAGGGGGAATCCACAGTCCTTTGTACCTCATCCACCACTCTGACAATGAGCGTATCTGCATTGTGAAGCAGTTTCACACTTGCCTCTCTACATTTTAGGGTTTGTCAGCGACAGAGATGAAAGGCTTTTGTTTATACCATTAGTAACATTTGAAACACAAGTATTACTACTTAGTGAGTTTATCATATTGAAAAAAAAAAAAAAAAAGAAACAATTCATGAGACCCAAAGTTTTATATAAAGATGAAAATGCTATTGATGAGTTATAATTTCTATAGCCTTCTGTAAAATCTGAGTTGACAACTGTTAAAAGGCATTATCATTAGAAATGGAGCTGCATTCTACTCTGTCAAATATAACTGATGTATATGACTTGAAAATTGTGTGACTAGAATGTGTGTCAGAGCAATTGGACGACTTAACCACCGTTGGGGACAGGACTATATAGAGAAAGGAATCCCAAAACCTTTGCCCAGTACCATAAGTGAATACTGAGCTGCTCACAATTACCAGTCATTGTTGTTGTTGTTGTTGTTATGTGCCGTCGAGTCGGCCAGTCATTAGCTGAGAGCAAATAAAGTGAAAGGAGTTGAAATGACTTTGTCATTGTGCAAGTCAACCAAGGAACTATTCTAAAAGTATATGCAATGCAAGAAATGTCTTTACCAAGTTCTTGCTACGTTCTTGGTAGTCTGAGGATTGCTTGCAGTGGTAATCCAACATTTCCAAAGGCCTCTGCTTGTCGGAACATAGGCCCAATACTGCAGTGGGTAAAACACTGAGCTGGGAAGCTGAAGACTGGATTCTGAACTAGACTTTACCAGTACACAGTGGTTGTATCTTAGATAACTTGGATTACTTTTGTGTTTTTTTTTTCATGTTCAAATTGACCTGGGCTGTGGATTGTGCAACTAACTTTTAAAGCTTTTCCCACTTTGACATTTCTTGATTTTGATTTCCTTTTTTTTTTAACAAGTCTTCCTATGGCGTTGATGAAAATTAGCTAACCAGATATAGATGTAACTCGAACAAAGTTTCTCTAAAAATGAGGTTTAATTTGAAGTATGACTAGATACTTATTTTTGAGTAAGCCAAATTTGTTCTTTCATGGACTGAGGAGAAGTATTTACTTCCTGGAAATGATTGTAATTAGTTATGAAAAGAGATCTGTGTAGCCTTGATAAAAAGGATACATTTTCCTTAAAATATTCATCTTTTTTGTTCCTGAGCATCAGTTTTCTTTCCTCATTTTGGCACCTAGCTGAAGTTGGGCTATTTCTAAATGGAGAAATTCATTAACTGTCAGTTGGACAGTTTCCTGAGAGATTTTGGAAAGTCAAAATAGCTAGAAGGAGTTTTAACAACTCTCAAATCCAAAATCCTTTGTGAATGATATAGTTAGATTTTTCTCCTTATTCTTTTCCTAATTTGTTACATTTTCTTCCTTCACTAGTTTCCCATTTCTGAAGAAGGAACCAAAGTGTCTGAATTGCATGCAGGGCATTTAAAAAGAAATTGTTCTGCATCTCTAATTACTTTTATCTATTATGTTAGGATTTTATTCACTTTGCCAAATTGCGTTGCTATAAAGCCCATTAGGGATTTTTAAAACCAGGATTAGTGCATGCTGCATATTCAGAACTTCAGTTATTAATTCATTTCTAGGGGAAAAATTTTGTTCTGATTATTGTTGCATTGCAATATTGGACATTGGTTAAAGTTTTCAGAAATGGTTATAAAGCTACTTGGGTTTATTTTTAAATAAATTAACTGACTGTATTCTAGTGCCAAAAATAAATATACCTAACACCTTTACATACCCAGCCATATACCAAACCCAAAACGAAACTCACCACTATCAAGTCAGTTCCAACTCATAGTGACCTCTCCTTGGGTTTCCGAGATGGTATCTGTGTTAGACTGGGTTCTCTAGAGAAACAAAAACCAGCAAAACATATATATATATATATATAGAGAGAGAGAGAGAGAGAGAGAGAGAGAGAGAGAGAGAGAGAGAGAGAGAGATTTGTCTTAGGAAAATGGCTCACAAAAGTATAGAAGCCAGCAAGTCCAAAGTCCCTGGAGGAAATGTCAGGCTGGAGGCTTTTCCCTGCAGGGGCCGAAAAGCTCAAGGCTGGCAGGCAGTACACCCGACTGTTGACTCCAACGAATGATGAATCCAAGATCTCCAGGCCGAACGGTGGACTGCTCACTCATGGACAGTTTTAGGCAGCACAACAGAATCCTGATCCACAGAAGAATGTCTCTCTTCCCAGAATGTCCCAGGATATCCTGGAAGCAGGCCACACCCCTAGGGAAACTTCCCTTGAACAGGTTGGCCAATCAGAACACAGTCATCCAATCCCATCATGGGAACAACCACACAGAACTGGGATCCAGCCAAGTTGACACACAGCTCCAACTATCACAGTCCACCGCTTGTCAACTTGCAGTTGTACACATCTTCTTAACCATATATAATTTCTAAACAATGAAAATTATAAAGTCATATTTGTGCCTAACGTGATATGCTAACACGCATACAACCAAAATACATGAACCTTATTTACATTTCACAGTTCATAACAGAAGGAAACAAAAATATTTGATGCACATATCCAATGAAGAAATATAACAATCACAGTCCTCATTTCTGCCGCTGATCATGTGGTCATAGCTGATATTCAGAACTACCTTCTTCCACCAACCATTCTGTATTTCCCTGGCCCTCAGCAAGCACCTCAACTGGTCGTGGTTCTTTGCCTAGTGGAATGACCCAACCTTCATTCCTGAAGGGTCTGGGCTGTTAGCAGTCATATCAGAATTGAGTTGCTGTAATGTTCCATTGACTTTAATCACAGGGCATGGTAGTACTATGACATTCTAAAGATTCTCCTCTATTCCAGACATACTCTTCTTTACCTCCATTATGTAAAGCCAACCCAATTTCCCCTTGGTAATCAGGATCTATCACGCTAGATAGTACAGTAATGCCCTTCTTTGTCTGTTGATCCAGAGGCATGAGGAAGCCAAAATGGCCGGGCGGCATTCTTAATTTCCAGTTCAATACAATCAGTATTGTGTCTCCAGGTGGGAGTATTCCTCCCTTTGGGACTAAGATTTCCAGACCCGGAGAGCATAGGGTAGCAGGGACAGGAAGCAAAAATTTTTTGAGTGGGTCACTAGGGGTAATAGTGAGTGGTACCACTCCTGTTTCCACCCCTTGGTTTCTGGGCCTGTGACTCCTGGCTATTGGAGAAACAGAACCATATATTGGATGCTGGTTTAGAGCATATACAGCCTCCTGGAGAACATTGCCCCACCCCTTCAAGGTATTGCCACCTAGCTGGTGCCATATTTGTGTTTTAAAGAGGCCATTCCATCATTCTATCCCAGCTGCTTCAGAATAATGGGGAACATGATAAGGCCAATGAATTCCATGAGCATAAGCCCATTGCCGCACTTCATGTGCTGTGAAATGAGTCCCTTGATCTGAAGCAATGCTGTGTGGGATACCATGACAGTGGATAAGACACTCTGTAAGTCCATGGATGGTAGTTTTCACAGAAGCATTGCATGCAGGGAAGGCAAATCTATATCCAGAATAAGTATCTATTCCAGTAAGAACAAAGCACTACCCTTTCCATGTTGGAAGTGGTTCAATGTAATCAACCTGCCACCAGGTTGCTGGCTGATCACCCCAAGGAATGGTTCCATATTGCAGACTCAGTGTTGGTCTCTGCTGTTGGCAGATTGAGCACTCAGCAGTGGCAGTAGCCAAATCAGCCTTGGTAAGCAGGAGTCCATATTGCTGAGCCCATGCATAACCTCCATCCCTGCCACCATGGCTACTTTGTTCATGAGCTCATTGAGCAATGACAGGAGTAGCTGGGGGAAAAGAATGGCTGGTTTCCACTAAACATGTCATTCTAACCACCTGATTGTTAAAGTCCTCCTCTGCCAAGGTCACTTTTTGGTGGACATTCACATGAGACACAAATACCTTTACTCCTTTGGCCCATTCAGAGAGATCTATCCAGATACCACTTCCCCATACAACCTTATCACAAATCTTCCAATCATGCTCCTTCCAAGTCCCAGACCATCCAGCTAAGCTGTTAGGTGCAGCCCATGAATCTGTATGTAATCGCACATCTGGCCATTTCTTTTTTGCATTCAAAGTGATCAGCCATATGCATGGCTCGAAGTTCTGCCCATTGAGAGGATTTCCCTTCACCACTGTCCTTCAAGGAAGTCCCAGAAATGGGCTGCAATGCTGCTGCTGTCCACTTTCTAGTGGTGCCTGCATATCACACAGAACCATCTGTAAGCCAGGCACGAGTTTTCTCTTCCTCAGTCAGCAGATCATAAGGAACTCCCCATGAGGCCGTAGGTGCAGAGTGGAACAGGGAAGGTAATGTGACTGGAGTGGAGACCATAGGCATTTGGGCCACTTCCTCATGCAACTTACTTGTGCCTTCAGGTCCTGCTCGAGCCCAATCTCTGATATACCACTTCCATTTAATGATGGAGTGCTGCTGTGCATGTCCAACTTTATGACTCTGTGGGTCAGACAACACCTAGTTCCTGATGGGTAGCTCAGGCCTCATGGTGACTTGGTGGCCCATGGTCTCTACCAAAGCCCAGTAACAAGCCAAAAGCTGTTTCTCAAAAAGGAGAGTAGTTATTTGCAGAGGATGGCAGAGCTTTGCTCCAAAACCCCAAGGGACTGCATTGCAATTCACCAATAGGAACCTGCCAAAGGCTCCAAACAGCATCTCTATCTACTACAGACACTTCAAGCACCATTGGGTCAGCCAGATCATATGGCCTAAGTGGCAGAGCAGCCTGCACGGCAGCCTGAACCTGTTGCAGAGCCTTTTGTTATTTTGGGTCCCACTCAAAACTAGCAGCTTTCCGAGTCACTTGAAAAATAGGCTGAATCAACACACCCATATGAGAGATATGTTGCCTCCAAAATCCAAAGAGACCCACCAGACGTTGTGCCTCCTTTTTAGATGTGGGGAAAGCCAGATACAATAACTTATCCTTCATTTTAATAGGAATATCTCAACATGCCCCACACCATTGGACCCCTAGAAATTTCACTGAAGTGGAAGGTACATGAATTTTCGTTGGGTTAATTTCCCAACCTCTAGCACTCATATGTCTCACCAATAAGTCTAGATTCATTGATACTTCTTTTTTACTAGGTCCAGTAAGCACAATGTCATCAATATAATGGACCAGTGTGATGTCTTGTGGAAGAGAAAGGCAATCAAAATCCCTACAGACTAAATTATGACATAGTGCCGGGGAGTTAATATACCCCTGAGGAAGGACTGAGAAAGTATACTGTTGGCCTTGCCAGCTGAAGGCAAACTGCTTCTGATGGTCTTTTGAAATTGGTATTGAGAAAAAGGCATTGGCCAGATCAATAGCTGCATACCAAATACCAAGAGATGTACTAATTTGCTCAAACAGTGAAACCACATCAGGAATAGCAGCCACAATTGGAGTCACCACCTGATTAAATTTACGATAATCCACTGTCATTCTCCTAGATCCATCTGTTTTTTGCACAGGCCAAATAGGTGAATTAAATGGGGATGTGGTGGGAATCACCACCCCTCCATCCCTCAAGTCCTTGATGGTGGCAGTAATCTCTGCAACCCCTCCAGGGATGCAGTACTGCTTTTGGTTTACTATTTTCTGTAGGTAGAGGCAGGTCTAAGGGCTTCCACTTGGTGTTTCCTACCATAATAGCCTTTACTCCACATGTCAGAGAGCCAATGTGGGAATTCTGCCAATGGCCGAGTCTATCCATTCCAATGATGCATTCTGGCACTGGGGAAATCACCTCAGGATGAGTTCAGGGACCCACTGGACCCACTGTGAGATGCACCTTAGCTAAGACTCCATCAATAACTCGACCTCCATATGCCCCCACTCTGACTGGTAGGCTACAGTGACGCTTTGAGTCTCCTGGAATTAGTGTTAATTCAGAGCCAGTGTCCAGTAATCCTCAAAAAGTCTGATTATTTCCTTTTCCCCAATGAACAGTCACTCTCAGATCCTTTTGGGGTAGGCTAGGAGCAAGACTGACATTATAGATTTTTGGCAATGTAGTGGGGTCCTTCCTCAAAGGGACCTGGCCTCCCCTTCATTCAAGGGATTGTGGGTCTTTAAACTGACTCAAGTCTGGGAATTGATTGAGAGGTCATCACTCTGTATTCTGGTGATTCAATCTATGTTGCTGTTCACGTGACCTAGAATTCTTCTGTCTATACAGATCAAGTAAATATTTAGTAGGCTTGCCATGTATTTCACTATGAGGAACACCATGAGCAAGTAGGCAATGCCATAATTCCACACAAGTCAGACTATTCTGATTAGTGTTCTGACTCTGCTATCCATTATGGTAACCATGCCCACCTTGCCTTTGTCGAGTAACTGCTGCCACTTGGCCCCTACTACCACGGGGTCCAATCAGCTCCATTGTAGCTAAGTGTCTTAGTTCAATTAAGGCCGTTCCCACTGTCAAATCAAGTTTGCATAAAATAGCAATCACAGCAGTCTTCAAGGATGCTGGAGCTCCCTTCACAAATTTATTCCATGGTACTGGTGCAAGGCGTGTCTTCTGGACTCTGCATTTCTGTCTCTAGAGGTCTAATCTGATAAATCCATTCTAACAGGCCATTTTCCCTCAGCATGTGGATACCTTCTTCTACATTAAACCAAGGCAGGTCTGGTACTTCAACTTGACTTACAGTAGGCCACCACATAATCCATGCCTCAGTAAGCCAACCAAATAATCTATTAGATCCTTTTCTAACCTCTCGAGCTGAGACATTGAATGAAGAATCCATGCTTAGTGGGCCTAAATCAGTAAACTCAGACTGATCCAATCTTACATTCCTTGCACCATTATCCCACACCCTCAGTAGCCATTCCCATACATATTCTCCAGGTTTCTGTGTGTATATGTTAGCAAAATCAAGTAGGTCTTTTCAGGGATAGCGTATCACCTCCTCAGTCACACTTTCTATTTCCCCTCTTGGGGCTCATTTGGACTTGACTTTAGTTATGGGTCTCGTAGAAACAATGGATGGTTGAGGCAGTTCCTGAGAGCATTCAGGAATGTCTTCCATGGCCTCTGGTTAGAACAATGACGCAGCAGGAACAATCAAGTTAATCCTATCAAACTGAGGGGAGGGATTCAACAGGATTTACAGGCTCTATATCCTGATCTTCCTGATTATCTGTCCATATGTCCCCATTCTAGGTTTCAGGATCCCATTTTTTTCTAATCAATGCTCTCACTTTAATTGCAGACACTCTTCTGGATTGGCAATTTAGCTGGTGTTGTAATTCAGCCACCCTTACAATAAGACACTTGGTTTGGTTTTCAGCCACATCAGCTCTTAGTAGAAGCTATAAGCCTTTCTTTCAGAGCACAGCTGGAAGCACTGAGTTGTTTTATATGGCACTTAAGCTGAGGCTCAGCAGCTTTGAGCTCATCTCATTCTTTCACCAATTTATCCAGTGTAAGTAGGACCAACCAACCAGCTTCCTTATACTCCTCATTCTGACAAAATTGCAGAAAAGTATCAAATATCCTATCACCCAGAGCATTACTTCTCACAAGTACTTGATCTATTGGTGGTGTTATTTCACGTATTAATTTTTCCACTTCACACCACAGATTAGTAGGGCCCTCTTTACTAGCAGACATCAAGTCGCTAGTGTCATCAAAATTAACCAAACTGGAGAACCAATCTAGGAAGCCCATACTTATGATTTTGTCTCTCTAAAACCACTCCCAGTACCAAATTATGTTAGACTTCATTCTCTAGAGAAAGAAAAACCAGCAAAGGTTGTATATATATATATATATATATATAGAGAGAGAGAGAGAGAGAGAGAGAGAGAGAGAGAGGAAGAGAGAGAGGAAGAGAGAGAGAGAGAAAGATCTGTCTTAGAAAAATGGCTCACAAATGTATAGAAGCTGGCAAGGCCAGAGTCCCTGGAGGAAACATCAGGCTGGAGGCTTTTCCCAGCAGGGGCCAAGAAGCTCAAAGCTGGCAGGCAGTACACTGGCTGTTGACTTCAACGAATGATGAATCCAAGATCTCCTGGCCGCACGGTGGACTGCTCACTCACGGACAGTTATAGGCAGCACAACAGAATCCCGATCCACAGAAGAATGTCTCTCTTCCCAGAATGTCCCAGGATATCCTGGAAGCAGGCCACACCCTAGGGAAACTCCCCTTGAACAGACTGGCCACTCAGAACACAGTCATCCAATCCCATCATGGGAACAACCACACAGAACTGGGGTCCAGCCAAGTTGACACACAGCTCCAACTATTACTGTATCACTATGGAAGTAGATTGCCCAGTCTTCCTTCCAAGGAGTGGCTGGTGGATTTGAACTGCCAGCCTTCTGGTTAGCAGTCAAATGCCTTAGACACTATGTCAGCAGAGCGTCCAATGTCCATGTTTGTACCATGTAGTCTAAGGGCATTCAACAAATAATGCCATGCCAATTTGTGATATTCAAATCCAACCACATAATAGTGTTGAATTAATGGATCCCTTAGATTTGAAGCTCCTTTATATGAAATTACTTCATTAAAAACACTGATACAAAACCAGTTTCAAAAGTCATGGGAGATACAAGTATCCACTGTCTAATCCTGGACACTAAGGGCAGCTTATTTGTCTGTGTCCAGTTGAATGTAATGGCTTTGGCCCTAAACAAAGTAGTGAAGTATGTCCCTAACCAATTTATCTGACCACTTTTTCTAATGCCTCTTCCAAATAAGTGTTTTAGGTAGCTCATTTCCCTTTTCTATCTAGTCAGAAAAAAAAAAAAAAAAAATTGCTCATAACTAGTCACCTAAATACTTCTTGGCTTTGGATTATATTTTAAAGAAAATATTTTATTCTGAACTGTAGTTACAATCAACTTCTTCATTTTTCAGATTAATTACAGGCATCTGGAAATCAGGCAATATTTGAGTTGGAGGGTGGAGGAGCTTCTGAAATGATATTGTGTCCAGTTAAAGATCTTCATTTCCAAATATTTGAGTCAGAGTACAGATGGATTTAAGTGTTGTGATGTAATCACTTCCCTTCAGGAGATTGTCTCCATGAGTAGGTTGACCAAGGCCACAATGGGTAACTGAAGAGTCAGAGAAATTGACAGTTCATTCCAAAAGGTTTCTTCTCCTCACATTAGGATAAAGACCCAGCTGCCCTTGACTATCCTTAATCTGAACCTCTGCTTAAATATTTTAGAGGAGTTATCTGTGAGGGTACATTGATAAAGTTCCAATCCTTATTGCTTGGGGTTTAATTTTTATAAATGTGACAGGTATGAATTTTGTTCCCCAGAACTCAGCTAGCTATTAGATGTCATTTTGTTGTTGTTGTTATTTTAGTGTTAGCAAGTTAAATAGGGCTATGTACCTACAATCAGCAGGTTGGTAAGAACCCAGATCCCAGATTTGACCAAGTTTAGCAGGGCCCTATGCCATTTATTGAGTGGGGTCAAAGATTAGGGACCTTCTTTGCTGTCTAGAACAGAGCATAATGTATAAGGTCTTTGGTCTGTGGATATTGCCATTAGCATCACAGTCAGTGCGGATGCTCTTTCTGGTCAGTCTCAGAGATGCTCCTCCTAGGGGTACCTCTCACAAGAGGGCTCTGCACAAACCACAGTCTCAGCCTGGGGTATCTCTGCTGCTCCAGACAGAGCAACTCTTGGGAGTCAGACCTCCCCTGATGTTCTAGAGACCTTACATCCTCCCTTCACTAATCCATGCTCTGCATGCAAGCAGCATCTAGAATCCAATTATTCACAGAAACACACCCATATCCTGTAGCTCTTTCTAATTTCAGGGAAGGTAGCTGTTCTGGTTACCTAGTGCTACTTTGACAAGAATATACCACAAATGGGATGGCTTGAACAAATAGGAGTTTATTCTTACAATTTTGAGGCTTTAAGTCCAAGTTCAAAGTGCCAGGCTCTAGAGGCTGGGTGAAAGCCCCTCAGCCTTGGGCTTTAGCTCTGCCTCCTGCTGGAGGTAGAGGCTTTTCTTCACTCAGACAGCTGCTGGCTGCTGAGGCTGACAAGCAAACAGGCACAGTCCCGATGTTACAAAACCACACAGCAGGCCATTAATTCAAGTCCATTGAAAGTCCCGGAGTTCCGGCAAGATGGCGGACTAGGCAGAAGGATTGCACAGACCCTCTTCAACAAAGAAAAGGGAAACCAATTAACACAGACACAG
>NW_006921611.1:1074071-1114028 GCF_000298275.1 Orycteropus afer afer
AAAAAAAAAAAAAAAGAAAGAAAGTCCCAAGGTTGGCAGAGCATGGCAGGCTGCTGAACAACAACACAGCTGCATGCAGACTTCTAGCATACCATAGACTAGAAACCGTTCCCAAAGCTGCTACTTATATACGGGAAGCAGACCACATACCCCAAAGGCAGCTACTCAGCTGCTCATAGTAGATTCCACGAAGGAGTTGATTACCAGTCACATCATGGGGAATACTACATCCAGCTGCGCAGCCACTCAGCCAGGCCTAGCCAAGTTGACATACAACTTTAACTACCACAGTAGCCTTTTCTTCCTTAGTTGAGCCAATCCAAATTTCTCTCACTGTTGAATATTCCCAATCACCTCACCCCAAAGTTTGGCTCTATGGTCTCTTAGAATGCTTTAAAACTCAGCTAACTCTCTGGTAGTTTCACTTGGGAAAAAAAAAAAGAAAGATCCACTTACCTTAGACTTAATGGTTTATTTGCTTTCTTGAATGTGTGTATTGTGGGAGAGGTTGAGACAGCTCTGATTGATCTAGAATAAAACACAATATGTTGGTTGATTTTACTGTTCCATTTTTCTTTCAGAATGAAGACAGTTGAACTTATAATATGCTTATTGTTTCAGTTTCTCTGGATATTGGCAGGAGGAGAAACAGTGCTGATAAAATATGAGTACATAGAGTTGGAGGTCATGGGGTGGTGCTAGCAGTTTATACATGACTACTAACCTAGATATCGGTGGCTCAAACCTACCAAGCAGTGCTGCAAAATAAAGGATTGGTTTTGTAGAGATTATAGTTAAGAAAACCCTATGGAGCAGTTCAACTCTGTAATGTGCAGGGTTGCCATGAATTGGAATTGACTCAATGGCAATGGGGAAAGAAAAACGAGAAAAGCAAAAGTTGAGCTCACACCTATGAGATTCCATAGCAGCAAGGAGTGCAGAATATCCTAACAAAATAAAGAAACTGGAGCACATATCCAAGTAATATCAGGAGGAAAAGTGTTGGAAAGACATGCTTTTGGCAGTACTGGATGTAAGTATTGGTGTCTGTTCTTTCAAAGTGTGTTTGTTGAGAGAAGTGGTATGTGAACATTAATAAAACCATTAGTTAGAAGAAACATGAAACATATGCTTCGGACTAAAAGATGTTATTTTCATGTCTTGTTTATTTATTTTTTCCATTTGAAGACTTTGCACCTACAGTACTGAAGTTTTAAAGTCGAGTAAGGTAATATCCCCCCTGTCAAAAACTTTAACCCTTGTATAAAAGACCCAGATATGCCTAGAACCAACAATAACACAGTAGGTTCAATGCAGTCAAGAAGATGTGAACAAAGAACTTGTGTAGCACTAAAGAGTAAAATGTAAAATGTAAATCTGTTCTGAAGAAGCAGGATTGACATTTGAGTTTGATAGGTGAATGGGAGTAAGGTATATCAAATAAGTGTAATGGATGGACATTTGGAATTGCAAGGAAAGGAAAGAGTATGAGAAAAAATTTAAAGTTGTGAACCATTCATGGAATGGCAAGTACACTGATGGAATGGAGGTCAGGAAAAAGTTGCTGAAGACGAGACTGGTTTTGAAGCCAACTGGGAGAGGAACTTTCAAAGGCATGAAAGAGTTTCATTGTCCAGAAAATGTGGAATTACCAAATATATTTTCTCGAGAGAGAGATGTGTTTAGACCATTATGTAGTCCTTCCTCCATCCCACACTCCCTCCTTCCTCCTACCTTCCTTCTTTCCTTTTAATTTAGAAGATTTCTATGCTTTGTGGCAGATATATAGAACAAAGCTTTATGGAGCCTGGCACTCGCACACATTGTGGGTGGAAATTAAAACTATTTTGACTCTTCTGGAGGAAAAGTTGGCAATACATACCCAAAACTACATATGTACTAATTTTTTTCTTAACAGTTCCACTTCTAAGGAATCTACATAAAAGATGTACCTCTAACAATATGAAAATGGATGTCCACAAGATTATATATTGTAGTACTGTTTGTAGTTCTGAAATACTGGAAACAACCTAAATCTGTACATACAGAACCAATCAAATTCACTGCCATCAAGTCAGTTCTGACTCATAGCAACCCCATTGGGTTTCCAAGGCTGTAAATCTTTATGGAAGCAGGCTGCCTCATCTTTCTTCCACAGAGCAGCAAGTGACTTTGTACTGCCGATTTTCTACATAGCAGCCAAATCCCTTAACTGCTACACTACTAGAGCTCCTTGACACATAGAACAGTGTAGTATAAACTAGTACATACACACAATGAAGCACTATGCAACCATGAAAAAGAGAGTGGGAAAGAGTTCTGTGAACTAGTTGTCAATGAGTAATTTCCAGGATATTCTATTAAATGAAAAGGCAAAGTACAAAATGGGAAAATGGTGTCTAAATGCTACCTTTCATCTAAGAGGAGGGGAAAAAAAAAGATACACAGAAATATGTGTGTATCTCGAAAAAAAAAAATGGAAGGAAAGATTTCAAATTAATGAAATTAGTTATCTACAGAAGGTAGATGAGAAGGTGGAGAGAAGAGGGAATAGGGTAGTAAAGATGAGAAGGGAGCAACACTCCTTTTATGAGACCTTTAGTTGAGCTCTGTCTTTAGAACCAGAGTTATGTTTCATATACTCAAAAAGTAAATGAATAATTAAAATTTACCAGGATATGAGAGAAACCTAAAGGGAATACAAATGGTAATAAAGGAAACTTTATAAATAAAGTGATAAAGAAAATAGTAATAAAATAAACTGTAATAAAGAAAGGAAAGTACAAAAAATATGGAAATAGTTATTTATAATAACTATAATAAATGACTTAAATCAGCACTTGAAGCAAGAAAAGAACTAGCCTAAATAACTTTGGAAAACAGTATTTGGCTTGCTACTATAAGACTAAAGAAAAAAAAAAAATACACAAATACTTTAGTTAATAAATGTGCTTCTCTCAGAGGAAAGAATTCGTAATTGTGAGACTACATTGAGTATTTCCAAATGAAAAATCAAACTCACTACCATAGAGTCGAACTCGACTCTCATAGAGACCCCCATTGAGTTTCTGAGGCTGAAAATCTTTTCCATGGCTGGTGGGTTTGAACCACCAGCTGTCTGGTTAGAAGTCAACTACCTGAGGCATTGCACCATCAGAACTCCATTGAGTATTTTAGGACTTAACAAATAGGTAAATATTTTGTAGATAAGGAAGAAGAGATGGATTTATAACTATTGGAGACAGAACTTACAAATAAAGGAAGAAATAAATCTAAAATAAAATTTTGTGGTTTTGGATTGGAATCGGAGATATTAATATAAATTCATGGTTTTTAATATATATGCATATAGATATGTTCAGATATAAAAATAAATGTGTGCATACATATACAAGTAGTCCCCAACTTATAGCATATTCCAGTTATGATGAACTGAACTTAAAACTGTCTTTTTTCTCCACATCTTAACTTTAGTAATATGTACTACATACAATCAAACAACGTGTAATTTGCTGATGCTGTCATTCTCAGATGTTCACTCACAGATGTTCAATGTTATGATTTACTGTTCAAAACACTGCCATATAGCAGACTTTGGAAACTGGTGGGAAAAAAAAAAAAAATTGACTTACATCAGAACTGACTTATGACTGAGTTGATGGAATGGAGCCTTGTCCTAAGTCTGTGACTACATGTATTTCCCATTGACAGGGATATTGCTGGTCCCTAAATACTATTCTACTATAACTCAAACCATAGCTCCTTGCAGAAATGACTGATTACAGAGTTGGGGCAGGACAAATATGAGATGATATTATAGTGCTAGAAAATAAGGAATAAGAGGCACTATACTACCAGAGCTCCTAAAAAAAAAAAAGGATGGGGATGTGTTGAAAGGAAACAGGATCCAACCTGATAAAAATCCTTGTAGTCAAAGTTGGAACAATGTGAAAGAGGGAAGAAAGAAAGTTAAGAAAGACAGACCCATAGAACAAGTAAATATCCATAAGCTAATATGGATATAAATGAACACTTGAATAAATATATAAAAATGAGGAAAAGAGACAGTTCTTCCCCAGAGAATTCTCTTTAATAAATGTAGGTAGAATGAAGCAATGGAAAATCCCAATGGGCAAACAACAATAATAATCGTGGGCAGGATCTACCAGTGAATGCTAAGATTAATGAATAAAATAGAGTAAAAAAAAATATATATATATATATTTTTGCAATATCCCAAAGTATCTTCTCTAAAGGCTTTATTAACTACAGAGGGAACAATGAAAATCTTACACTGAAGAAACCTGGCAAACAACCCAAAACTAAGTGGTCAAAATTAACATCATGAGTAATAAGACATATATATGGACATCATGTATCTCCTATCATGTACTAAGAAGGACCCAACAACACTTTTTGTGATATTCTTGCCAGAAATGTATAACTTCAAATCTAAGTTTGAGAAAACATCAGATAAACTCAAAGTGAGGAATGTCCTACTAAATAACTGGCCAATTTTTTCATAAGTGTCAAGGTCACGGATTACAAAAGATGAAGGAGCTGTTATAGATTGGAGAAGACTAAGGAGACATGACAACTCAATGAAATATGGGATTTTCTGTTGGGTTCTGAACCAGAAAAAGGACATCAATGGGGAAATTGTCTAAATTCTAATAAGGGCTATAATTTAGTAAAATATATTGTACCAGTGTCAATTTTCGGTTTTTCATAGTTATACATCGATTATGGAAAATTTTAACAATAGAGGAAGATGGGTGAAAGGTGTATAGAGACTGTCAGTCCAATATAAGTCTAAAAATATTTCAAAATTAAAAAAAAAAATGTTTTGATGATGTTGTTGTTATGTGCCGTCGAGTTGGACCCAACTCATAGCGACCCCTCCTTGGGATTCTGAGGCGATATCACTACAGAAGTAGATTGCCCAACCTTCCTTCTGAGGAGTGGCTGGTGGGTTTGAACCACCAGCCTTCTGGTTAGCAGTCAAGTGCCATAGGCACTATGCTACCAGGTTTGGTAGACATAGAATATTGTGCTTGATTAATTGGATTGAGAAATTGTGGGAACAGAAAGAGTAGAATTTGACTCTTGTGAATCTGTTTGGATATATTCAATAGTTCAATCTTTTATTTAAAATATTTCTTTTTTCCTTCCTTGACATTGTTCCAACTTTGACCATAAGGATTTTTATCAGGTTGGATCCTGTTTCCTTTCAACACATCCCCATCCTTTTTTTTTTTTTAAGGAGCTCTGGTAGCATAGTGCCTAAAGCACTTGACTGCTGGCCAGAACGCTGGTGGTTCAAACCCACCAGCCACTCCTCAGAAGGAAGATGGGGCAATCTACTTCCATAGTGATACTGCCTCGGAAACTCAAGGAGGGGTTGCTATGAGTCGGGTCCGACTCAATGGCACATAACAACAACAACCATCCTTTTTTATTCCTTATTTTCTAGCTCTATAATATCATCTCATATTTGTCCTGCCCCAACTCTGTAATCAGTCATTTTTCCAAAGAGATATGATTTGAGTTATAGAAGAATGGTATTTAGGAACCAGCAATATCCCTCTCAATGGGAAATATATGTAGTCACAGACTTAGGACAAGGCTCCATTCCATCAACACAAAGCTGCTCAGTGGTGCTAGTGTGTCTCAAAGAATGAGAGAAGCTCTCAATCTTCAAATGGAGATGGGCCCAGAGCCAAATCTGGAAAATCCTTTCAGGCAGAAATCCAATCTTCCACTATTTCCTTTTCTTAGGATTCTGGATGTTTCCTGCATTATAAAAGGAGAAAGCTAATCCAAATGCAACTAAAATGTGTTGAAACAAAATGACCTTTTTACCAAATGAAAGAGTCGCAAGCCTCTCTACATATTTTTCTGTACTCAGATGCTGTGCAAATCAAGGCTTTCAGAGAATTTTCAAAAGCTGATTTAAAGAACCTTCCTTCCATGACTAGATGTAATAGTGATAGCTGTGTGTGTGTGCTGTGTGTGAGCATGCACAGACGTACACATGGTAGGGATTTTGAAGGAACCCTATCTGAAAGTTCCCTAAGGAGCTCTACTCTTCTCTTATAGGGATGTTGTGAGTGGAGATTGATTGGATGGCTTTGAATTTGGTGTGTGTGTATGTGTGTGTGTGTGTTTGAGAGAGAGAGAGAGAGAGAGAGCATATATATAAGGGAACTCTGGTAGCATAGTGGCTAAGGCAATTGACTGCTAACCAGAAGGCTGGTGGTTCAAACCCACCAGCCACTCCTCGGAAGGAAGGTTGGGCAATCTACTTCCGTAGTGATACCGCCTCTGAAACCCAAGGAGGGGTCACTATGAGTTGGGGCCGACTCGACAGCACATAACAACAACAACAACAACATATATGCTAAAGGGGCAGGGAGGCCGCATCTTCTGACCTCCACTCTCCCCACAAGAAGAAGACAGAATCACTATCAGTAGCCCAAGGCCTATTACTGTGAGGCCAGACATGCTACCTCTCTCCAGACCTTTCACCAAACCTGACAGCAACTGTTCCTCTAGCAGCACCCACCACCTCTCTGCTGGGTTTGATAATTTGCTGCAGTGGCCACACAGAACTCACAGATTATGGGGTTTATTAGGGAAGCGGCAGGCTACAATTCAAGTTCAAGAACAATGCTCAGTCTCTCTCAGCCCACTGTCTCTCAGCCAACAGTCTCTCTCAGTTTCTCTCCCAGCAGTGCGTGTCTCTTGGTGTCTCTCTCAGCAATGTGTGTCTCTTGCTTCTCTCTCTCAGCAATGTGCATCTCTCAGGGGTGTGTTCTCTTAACAGCACGTCTTTGTCAGCCAGCAGTCAGAAAGACACTTCTTCCTCTAGGAGGGCTCCTTTTGAGCCTGGCAGAGTAGCCAAACTAACCAATCTTAATATCAGAATTCTAAGCAACTGAGAGAAAGCGAACTTCCCAGAACATTGCTTTGTGCCACTGCTCAACAGAAATACCCCAGGTGGGTGACTTTAACAAGCAGGAGCTCCTCAGTTGCTCATGGCAAATTCCACCTCAGAGTTTACAAAGACTTATGGCTAGAAAAGGCCATACCAGGTAATTTCTTTCTTTACCTCTTTGGAGATCACTTATTTTAAGCACTTAAAATTAGAATTATGAGAATTCTAGAAAATGAAAATATATATTTCATTGTTTTTCAAGGTATCAAGGAAATATAAAGAAAATCAAAATCCTCACAATTGGCCCAATAAGCAGCATCACAATAAATGGAGAAAAGATTGAAGTTGTCAAAGATTTCATTTTGCTTAGTTCCACAATCAGCACTGATGGGAGCAGGAGTCAAGAAAGCAGATGATGTAGTGCATTTGGCAAATCTGCTGCAAAAGACCTGTTTAAAGTGCTGAAGAGCAAATATATCTCTTTCAAGTCTAAGGTGAGCCTAACCCAAGCCATGTAATTTCAATATCTTCATATGCATGTGAAAGCTAGACAGTGAATAAGGAAGACCAAAGAAGAGTTGTTTCTTTTGAGTTGTGGTGGTTGGTGAAGAATACTAAAAGTCCTGTGGACTACCAGCAGAACTAACAAATCTTTCCTGGAAGAAATGCAACCAGAATGCTCCTTGGAAGTAAGAGTGACTTTGTCTCACCTACTTTGGTCATGTTGTCAGAAGAGACTTCCCTGGAGAAGGCTACCTGCTTGGTAAAGTGGAGGGTCAGTGAAAAAGGGGAAGATCCTCAATTTGATCGATTGACACAGTTGCTGCAATAATAGGCTTGGGTATAGCAGATATTGTGAGACTGACACAGGACCAGCCACTGTTTTGTTCTGTTGTACATAGGGTCTATGAATCGGAGCCACCTTGATAGCACCTAACAACAATGACAATAAGGAAAAAAAGAAATTCATAGCTCTAAGAAGTTCCAAGGGTTTGTTAGGAATCTAAGACATTAAATGTTACTCAAGATGAGTAAGACATCCTCTGCACTGAGTAGTGATATTAATAAAAATTACCATTCATTTAGTGGCAAGCCAGATACTGGGAATATGTGCTATAAACATGCTGTTTAATTTTTATGAAACCCTACACTGCTCTTATTATTGCTCCCATTTCATACATCAGATCCCCAGATAAGGGATCTGATGTGTGAACTACATTGTCAAGTATAGACATACCATGAACCACAGATGCAAATAACATATGTAATTTAAAAGTTTTCAGTAGTCACAATAAAACAAAGTAAAAACAGTTTATTTTAATAATATATATTATTTAACATAATTTTTCTGAAATGTTATAATTTTAACATGTAATCAATTTTACATTCTTTTTTATACTGTCTTTGAAATCGATACCTAGTTA
Source organism: Orycteropus afer afer (assembly GCF_000298275.1). Lineage (NCBI taxonomy): Eukaryota > Metazoa > Chordata > Mammalia > Tubulidentata > Orycteropodidae > Orycteropus > Orycteropus afer. Next base: position 1,082,433 of record NW_006921611.1, read on the forward strand.
TACACAGAGCACATCTCCATTTGGAAGCCACATTCTCATTGGAAAGACATTATTTAGATTTAATTTTCATAATATTTACTGTTGAATTGGTAGATTTAAATACCCAAGTTATTCCAAACATGCTTTAAGTTTTCTAATATCTGAATGGATTATCAGATTTTAGATTTAATTTTTAATTAAAATAAAAGAAAATAAAAAATTCAGTTCCTCAGTCATGCTAACCATGTTTCTAGTGCTCAATAGCAACACGTGGCTAATGGCTGTTATATTGGACAATGCAAGTTTAGAGAATTAAGATTAATTACCTTAAGCCTCAGAGCTCATGAGTACTGGAATTTACATTTAAATCAGGGTTAAGGTGACTCAGAATTTCATAAATTTAACTTCAAGCATGAAAAATCCTTTGCATAGCAGATGGGTGGTGATGAGAGTTTACCATTCTCTCCCTTGATTTTTGATAATTGATTGTACTTATGGTGATAGGCCTGAATACCTAAAATCAATTGTACACTGTGAGGCAACCCATTTGTAAGCAGGGAGGAGGCAGTCCTTCATAGAGTAGAAAGCAAGCGCACTTTACAGGCAAAAATGGTAATGATTTTCTTAGTTAATCTTAGCCTTTGCTACAGTGAAATGGGAACAAAAATGCAAATGGTCAGCAAAAACCATTTTACTCTGGAGGCTTGTTCTGTTTTACCAGGCTTTCCTAGTTGTACTTCATTAACTCTAAGTTGTTTGTCTTTTTCATAGCACTTTTAATTTTGTTTTGTTAATTTTGGGGCTCTATCTTAATACAAATACAAAGGACAAATATTGCATTTGTCCAGGGACTCACAATGATATCTCCATGAAGAGATTTGGCTTCTAAAACAAGGGACATCTGTTTTAGTCAAATTCTTTGACTGGCAGGGAAAATTGCCACACATTTGAGTTTTTGCCCTTCAGCTTCACTAGAGAATCATTTTGATGTTTCAGATTTTTTCATTAATAGTAATAATATTTGCAGCAGTGTATTGACAGAGAACTTCCAGAAATGCAAGCTGGATTCAGAAGAGGACATGGAATGAAAGATATCATTACTGATGCCAGATGGATCTTGGCTGAAAGCAGAGAATACCAGAAAGATGTTTACTTGTGTTTTATTGACTATGCAAAAGCATTCAATTGTGTGGATCATAACAAATTGTGTATAACATTGAGAAGAATGGGAATTTCAGAACACTTGATTTTGCTCATCAGGAACCTATACATAGACCCAAGCTGTGCTTCAAACAGAACAAGTGGATACTGCATGGTTTAAAATCAGGAAAGATGTGTGTCAGGATTGTATCCTTTCACCATGCTTATTCAATCTGTATGCTGAGCAAATAATCTGAGAAACTGGACTATGGAAAGAAGAATGTGGCATCAGGATTGGAGAAAGACTCATTAAAAACTACATTATGCAGATGACACAATTTTGCTTACAAAAAGTGAGGATGACTTGAAGCACTTACTGATGAGGATTAAAGATTTCAGTCTGCAGTATGGATTACATCTCAACATAAAGAAAACAAAAATCCTCACAACTAGAGCAGTAAGCAGCATCATGATAAATGGAGAAAAGATTGAAGTCGTCAAAGGTTTCATATTACTTGGTTCCACAATCATCACCAAAGGAAGCAGCAGTCAAGACATCAGATGATGTATTGTACTGGGCAAATCTGCTGCAAAATACCTCTTTCAAGTGATGAAGAACAAAGATGTCTCCTTGAAGACTAAGTTGCACCTAATCCAAGCCATGATATTTTCAATGACCTCATGTGCATGTGAGAGCTGGACAATGAACAAGGAAGACTGAAGAAAAGTTGATGCTTTTGAGTTGTGGTGTTGGAAAAGAGTAGTGGAAGTACCATGGAATGCCCAAAGAACTAAGAAATCTGTCCTGGAAGAAGTGCAGCTGGAATGTTCCTTGGAAACAAGAATGGCCAGACTTCTTCTGACCTACTTTGGTCATGTCATCAGAAGGGATCATTCCCTGGAGAAGGATATCATACTTGGTAAAGTGGAGAGTCAGTGAAGAAGGGGAAAGGCCTCAATGAGATGGGTTGACACAGTGGCTGCGACGATGAGCTCAGGTATAGCAAGGATTGTGAGGCTGGCACAGGACCAGGCAGTGTTTTGCTCTGTTGTACATAGAGTCTCTATGAGTAGGAGCCAACTCGATGGCACCTAACAACAACAACACCAACAACAATATTTAAAAAAAAAACCACCCTCACAAATACATTGACTTTATTTCTTGATGGTACCCTGTTATAGACATGGTTACCAGGTAAGACATTTTCTTATTAGTGGTTTGAAAAGACAATATATTCTCCTCTACTGAAAAAGAAAACAAAAAAAGAAAAAAGAAAGAAATGTGTTGGAGAGTATTTGTTGATAAAAGTAGAAAACCACATTTCTTGACTTAGACCATTGCTCAGATGGTAGATAATTGTTTCTGTACCAGGAGAAGAAAAAGAGTAAAAGAAGACAAATTGAATGATATGCTAGCAATTTTAGTTAATTTCATAATAACTTAATCTATGTCAGACAAAGTAAAATGAATCACAATCAAAAAGGAAATGACTTTTTAATGAAAATTGTTCAGGCATGTCATTTACACTGTGTGTGTGTGTGCTTTGCATGTGTGCACATGTGTATGTTCCTACTTTAGATAGAAAAACCATTAAACAGGGAAAAAATGAATAATGAATATTAAAAGGCTGTAGTAATTTTCTGAGCCAGTGTTATAGTTTTCTCTTTAGCTTTCTATATGAAATGTTGGATGCAAATTATATGGGATAAAATAATTGTTCTCACCCTGAACTATAGTCACAGTGTGACCTTTTGGGTTTTCTCTATTTACTGTGTCTGCAGAATAATTATGAAGACTTAGCTTCTCTCCCAAATAGTTACAGATGTGGAAGAAAAATAAATTACTTTTGCATGCTAGCCCTGGAAGTCGTGCTGTTGTAATATAATGTAATTGGCCATGAACAAAAGAAAGTTATTATATTCATTTATATTAGTTTGAAAGCCACATAAATGTATTATAATATTTTAGGCTGTAGAATTGAAACTATGTCATTGATGATATTTTCTGTGGTCATCCAGCTTTACCCTGAAGGTCATCTTCATGGAATCAGAATAATTTTAGTCTTTTCTGTTACTTAAGATATAAGCAAATCGTGAGAGCTGTCACCAAATGTTTGAAGACGTAGGGAAGTGGGGTTAGATTTGTGTTACATGACTCCAAGTGGGGAGAAATAGGATCAACGGATGGAAGTGGCAAGATAGATTTTAACTGAACATAAGGAACACTCATTGTGGAAACCATCTAAATATAGCATGGAATTCCCTGAGAGCTGGAGATTTCCCAGTGATGGTAGCATAGTGCCTAAGGAATTTGACTGCTAATCAGAATGCTGGAGATTCAAACTCACCAGCCACTCCTCAGAAGGAAGATGGGACAATCTACTTCCATAGAGATACTACCTCAGAAACCCAAGGAGGGTTTGCTGCTATGAATCGGGTCCGACTCGATGGCACATAACAACAACAACAACAACAATGTCCTACTTATACCTTTCCTTTAAGACTAGAGATTTTCTCAAATTAGATAGGTAGGTTTAATAAGAGATGTAAAGTAATTTTTCTTCCAACCTGGGGACTCATGAAATAAACCCTTTGGAGGGAGCCTGGGTTTAGCATTTTAAAAATAATCGAAGCACAAAGAAATTAAAGCATAAAGGATTGATTTGAGCAGTTAATCTTTATACATACAGGAAGAACTCTCCATTTAGGAAAAAAAAAAAAAAAGGAGAAGCCATGCTAGGCCACGTACAATGATGTTTTTAGGAGGTAAAGAGGAAATAGAGTAGAAAATTAACCCAAGACTAATCTTAACATGATTGTTTGATTCATGGCCCCCTCTTCCTGAGAACAACTGAGATGAGGGTACTAGGTGGTGTCAGTGGCCTGGCCAGTCTTCTGTTCCTTTGCACTAATCCTCAGGTGTTTCCCCAGGGATTTTAAAATAATCAACATACCTCAACTACTCAGGAAAGTCTTAAGTTTTAGAGTTACATTTCAAGAAGCAAAGGGAATTACCTAAAGTTAAATTCTTTGCATAAGATAAACTCTGAGCTGGTTTATGGCTAACAGATGCCTTTGTCACAAGGGAAAATTTGCATAACTTGATGGCCACTGTGTCTCCACATTATTTCTTTTCATGTGTTTTTGGAGTCCATTCAACAACAGTCTGGGACCTCTTTGCATTTTGTCTGTGTGCTCAGAGGGATCTGTCAATTTAGGCCAGTTTCTTTTCTTTTCTTTTTTTTTTTTTTAATTTTAACTTTTAACAAGCAAAATATCTTAGAATTCTGAGTGAGCTGTTTGGATATCATGATTAGGAAAATACCTCTTGCCACAATTTCCCAATTTATACTTTTTTTTCCAAAAAGAGGGTAATGATACCTTTCTCCCCTTATCATTTAGGAATACGATTAGATATAGTTTGGCTTTGTGTGAGATATATTCATCCCTTAGCTAAACTTAAGATAAGTAAACAATTCTACAATATAAAAATAGCTAGGCATTTTGTTCTTCACCTGAAATTAGAAGAGAATGGCAGGAAGGTAGTTTAAGTTACTGTTATGGATTGAATTATATCCCCCCCAAAATTTGAGTTAAGATTCTAACCTTGTACCTATAAATAAAGATCTCTGGTGGCACAGTGTCAAAGGCATTTAACTGCTAATTAGAACATTGGTGGTTCAAACACATCATCAACTTTGTGGAAGGAAGAAGGGACAATTTACTTCCATAAAGACTGACCACCTTGGAAACCCAGCAGGGGTTGCTATGAGTCAGAATCGACTAGATGACAGTGGGTTTGGTACCTATAAATATAACCCTATTTGGAAATAAGGGTTTTTGTTTTGTTAGGTTAATTAAATCACATCAATGTAAAGCATGCCCTAAACTTAATCACTTCTGAGTTAAAAAAAAAGGAGAAAAGATACAGACAGATACATAGGAAAGAAAGATGCCAAGGAAAAGCAAATATGCCAAGGTTGAACAGCAAACACTAGGAATTAGGAGAGAGGCTCATAGAAGAAATTAAAGTAGCCAAGAATCTATACTGTTAAAAGGTAAATATCTGTTCTTTAAAGCCACCCATTGGTGGTGTTTCTGTTATGACAGCACTAGGTAACTCGGACAACTGCCCTACACAAAGCAGTGAGTAACTGATGCAAGTTAGAGGACAGAAATATACAATTATGAATGTTTTCTTTTTTTTCTTTTTGTTATCCGTCTGGTAGAATATCATTTATGAGATGGCTTCAGTATGTTCTCATCTAATGGTCACTTTGTGATTCACTTCCTTAAAAATATCTACCAAATTTATTTTCAGTTTCACAAGATTGCCAATTCTATTTTTAGGTTTAAGTTGTAATTCTGCAAATATAACTTAGACATATTTTAAGTAAATTATTATTATTTAATTAGTATTTTAAATTATATTTCCTATAAGACCTAACATACTAAGTTTTTCTGTGATTTCACCTAACTACTATGGATATTCATTTATTTATTTAAAAATTATTGATAGTACTATCTCCCAAAGGGTATTATTTTAAGTGAGCTCTCTTAATTATTTAGGATTTTAAATCCTCATTGAGATGTTAGTAGGTTATAACCTTCCTGGTTTTTGTTGTTATTGGCTGCTGTCCAGTCCATTCCCACTCATAGCAATCCCATGTGACAGCAATCCCTCCTCAAAATAGAATCAACCTATTCCCATTCCCACTCATAGCAATAATTCCTCATAGGGTTTTCTTGCCTGTGATCCTTTGGGGAGCAGCTCTCCAGGTTTTTCTCCCATGAGACTGCTGTGTGGATTTGATCCACCAACCTTTTGGTTAGCACCCAAGCACTTGCCAGTTGTGCCACCTTGGCCCTTTAATCTTTGTTTGGTAACTCTTATGAAATGTCTTCTGTAGGGGATCATATAGGGAAACTGGAGAAAGGGGCCTTCTGAGATAATAAGGTCACTATAGTGAAATGTCTCTGAAATTTGACCTTGATGATTTTCACACTGTATATATGCTTTATGTAAGAATAAATACTTCTATGATGGATAGACATTTTTAAAGGTCTAAATTGTCATTTATGTTTGGAATAGTTTAAGCTTGTTTAATCAGGAAATTGTGATGTTTAACTAGGATATTGAAATATCATTGATAGATAGAAAAAAATGCACTCTGATCATTTTATTTATTTATTTTCCTTTGTCACTGGAGATTTACAGTTATAAGACAATTTGGTGAATCTAAAATTTCATTAGTAGAAATGTATTCACATTTGGGAAAACAAAAATATAAGTCATATGCCATATGAGAGCTCAGAATTCAAGCATAGGACTTATTTTGAGGTAAATAATGTACTTTGCAATGACTCATTACTACTGAACTGGTTATAAGTCCTTGAACAAGACTTTTTATCTGCTGTCTGTTCTCTAATTTAAATTCTGCTTTTTTCCAAAGGACTCAAGTGAAAAGGTGTTATTAATCTAAGCAGCAGGCATTCTTTAATATTCCATGAGATAGGCAAAACCCTGCCATTTGACTGGTACTGGTTACTAATGGACCCAGGTGTCTCAATGAAATGTTAACTGAAAGGTGGGTGGTTTGAATGCAGTCAGCATCTCCTTGGAAGAAAGACCTGGCAATCTGCTCCCATAAAGATTATGGCCTAGAAGTCTCTATGGGACAGTTTTATTCTGTCAAATAGGGTCATTATGAGTTAAAAATCAAATTGATGGCAACTAACAACATCACCACTTGTCTGTCAGTTTCACCAGTTGTCTGTCAGTTTGTCATAGTGTAGTGGATTGTGTGTTGCTGTCAGGCTGGAGGCTAGGCCACCAGTATTTCAAATACCAGTAGGGTCATCCATGGTGGACATATCAGTGGAACATCCAGGTCAAGACAGAATGGGAAGGACAGGGCCATCAAATGTTGAAAAAAGTGGTCACTAGAAACATTATGAATAGCAGTAAAACAGTGTCTGTTATATTACTGGAAAATGTTATGAATAGCCACAAAACTGTCCAATATAGTCCCAGAAGATGAGCCCTTCAGGTTGGAAGGCACTCATAATATGACTGAGGAAGACCTGCCTCCTCAAAATAGAGTCAACCTTAATGCTGAGGATGGAGTAATGCTTTCAGGACATTCGTTTGCTGATGGAGCACGACTGAAAATGGGGGGGGGGAAAAGAAAAAAGCTGCAAACATCTCTTAATAATCAGAAAACAAAATATAAGAAATATGAATCTCGGAAAATTGTAAGTTGTCTAAAATGAAATGGAATGGATAAACATCAATATCGTATGCACTAGTGAGCTGAAATGGATTGGTATTGGTCATTTTGAATCAAACAATCATATGATCTACTATGCTGGGAATGACAATTGAAGAGGAATGGTATTACGTTCATCATCAAAAAAGAACATCTCAAGATCTATCCTGAAGTAAAATACTGTCAGAGCTAGTGTAATATCCATATGCCTACAAGGAAGACTAGTAATACTATTATTATTCAATTTTACACACCAACTACTAAAGCCAAAGGTGAAGACATTGAAAATATTTCCCACCTTCTGCATTCTGAAATTGACCAAACATGCAATTAAGATGTACTGATAATTATTGATGATTGGAATGAGAAAGTTGTAAACAAAGAACAATCATCAGTAGTTGGAAAATATGACCTTGAATATAGAAATGATGCCAGCAATCACATGATAGAGTTTTGCAAGGCCAGTGATTTATTTCATTGAAAATAGCTTTTTTTTCAGCAATATAAATACCAGATATACAGTGGACCTCATCAGATGTAATACACAGAGATCAGATCATCTGCATCTGTGGAAAGAGGCTAAGGAGAAGCTCAATATCATCAGTGAAAACAAGATCAGGAGCTGACTGTAGAGCAGACCATCAAGTGCTAATATGCAGGTTCAAATCGAAGCTAAAGAAAATTAAAATAAGTCCGCTAGATGCAAAGTATGACTTGAATATATCCCACCTAAATTTAGAGACTGCCTGAAGAATAGATTTGATACAGTGAACAATGACCAAAGACCAGAGAAGTTGTGGATGATATTAACATCATAAATGAAGAAAGCAAACAGTCATTGAAAAGACAGGAGAGAAGGAAAAGACCAAAATGGATGTCAGAGGAGACTCTGAAACTTGCTTTTGAAAGGAGAGTAGCTAAAGCAAATGGAAGAAATGCTGAAATAAAAGAACTGAACAGAAGATTTCAAAGAGCAGCTCAAGAAGACAAAGTAACATATTATAATGAAATGTGCAAAGACCTAGAATTAGAAAAACAAAAGGGAAGAATGCACTTGGCATTACTGAAGCTGAAAGAACTGAAGAAAAAATTCAAGACTCTAGGGAGCTCTGGTAGCATAGTGCCTAAGGCACTTGACTGCTAACCAGAAAGCTGGCGGTTCAAACCCACCAGCCACTCCTCGGAAGGAAGGTTGGGCAATCTACTTCCGTAATGATACTGCTTTGACAACCCAAGGAGGGTCGCTATGAGTCAGGTCTGACTTGACGGCACATAAGAACAACAACAAACTGTAAGAGAATAAATCCTTGTTCATTAAAACCACTCACTTATGGTATTCCTGATATAGCAGCACTAAACCAAAACAGAATTTGGTACTGAGAGAGTGAGATGCTACTCTAACAGATACCTGAAGTGTGGAATGAGGAGTGAAGTACGTCTTTCGACCTGAGATCCCTGTGCTGAGACTGGTTGAGATGACCACCTGGAATGACCAGCTGGGATGGCCAACCGTCACGGTCATCTGAGACGACCATCAGAGACACTGGCAGAGAGACAGGCAGAGAGACGGTAGCAGCAGAGCTGGAAGACCAGCATAAGACAAAGTGACAGGCTTAACAGTCCATGGAGGAGAAAGCTGTGCCTTTGGGCAGGAGGCTTCCTGGAGAAGTGGGTTGCCTTTGGTTACTAATTGGTAGAAGAGATGGGCATGAGAAGGAGTAGCAAACTTACTGGCCCTTGGATCAAAAAGCTGAATGCATTTGGACTGGAAACTTCTTAGTGGAGTGAATTGCCTTTGGTCATTAATGGGCAGAAGCTAAGAGACCAAGGAAATGGGAAGCAGAGCTACCTTAGCCTCTAAGGGTAGGACTATGGCCTCTGGGTTTGGAACCAGCACAGCCTCTTGGGTTTCAGAGAGTCAGATCTTCACCAACATGGTTCTGGAGTGTGAGCTGCTATTCATGAGGGCAAATGGGATGGATCCATAGCAGTTACCCAAAGTGAGGGGGCAGGACTGCCATGCTCAAGGGACAGAGGACCGGGGCCTACTAGGCCAAGGGGATAAGGTTGCCACTGAAATGGACTAGAAGATTCAGGCCATGAAATGAAAGAGATCTGTATAGGTGCCAAGTTGGCAAGGAGTGGAATTGTAATTAAGGTTATGTGCCTACTTGGCTGGACCTGGTTTTGAGTGGCTGGGCAGCTAGATGCAGTTATTCCCAATAGTGAGACTGGTAATCAGCTCCATGGTGGAATCTGATGTGTGCAGTAGAATAGCTGCCTTAGGGATATGGTCTGCTCCCAGTACATAAAAAGATGCTTTGAGAAAGGTCTTGAGCTTTTGGCACATCAGGATCCTGCATTTGGCTGACTCTTCATCTCAGTGGCCTGCCATGTTGGCTGCCAGTCTTGGGACTGTTTCTGGACTTGAACTAGTGGCCTACCATGTTGCTTTCTAATCTTGGGACTGTGCCATTTTACTTGTCGACCTTGTGTTTTTCAGCCTCAGCAGCCAGCAGCTGCCTGAGTGAAGAGATGTCTCTATCTTCAGTGGGCCAGGAGTAAGAGACAGAGCTGATACCAAGGTTGAGGAGCCTTTACCCAGCTTCTAGAGCTGGCACTTTGCACTTGGATTTCTAGCCTCTAAAACTGTAAGAGGAAAAAAAAAAAAAAATCCCTGTTTTTTAAAGCCATGCATTGTGGTATTTTCTGTTAGAGCAGCACTAGGGGACCAAAACAACCCTCATCCAGATGGGCTGACACAATGGCTACAATAATGGGCTGAGACATAGCAGGGATTGTGAGGACGGCACAGGACCAGGCAGTGTTTCCTTCTGTTGTACATGGGGTTGCTATGAGTCAGAGCTGACTTGATGGCATCTTACAACAACAGTTACTAATGTGACAGTGGAAAGACTGAAGTGTTATTTTTTTATTGTTATTGTTGTTGTTGTTGTTATGTGTTGTTGAGTCGGACCTGACTCATAGCTACCCCTCCTTGGGTTTCCAAGGCAGTATCACATTGGAAGTAGATTGCCGAACCTTCTTTCCAAGGAGTGGCTGGTGGGTTTGAACTGCCAGCCTTCTGGTTAGCAGTCAAATGTGGAAATATTAAAGAAGGAGTAAGGAGGCTGGATAGGTAGGAGAAAGTAAAGTCCTTGTTTACTGTAACACATTTAAATTGCCTTAGATTTAGACGGTGATAGAGTTTGAAATAGAAAGAAAAGGCAACACATCTTCATTTGCAGTATACCTGGTTTAATTAACCTTGCATTTCCAACTTTTTACTCTTTTGGGTAGGTGAGGAAAGAACTCTCTGAGATATAAATTGACCTTGCCTCCCTACACATGCATATGGAAATACCATGCAGTGACTTTACAATTAATATTGATTCAATGTCAGAGCACAACATTGATTGCAGTGGAAAAGACTGTGGGGGATATCTCCTGAAATTTTCATTTGGAATATATGAAAGTGCAAGTCCTCATTATTGACTTATGTAGAGATATTGAGGGTATTTGCTGAGGCCTGTGATAATCCACTGCTCATTTGCTATAGAGACAGCTTTTTTGTACCACTTTGATTATGCCTTATATATTTCTTACTAAACAGAAGGAAATGTTTGCATTGTAAGTAGTCAAGTTACCTACATTAAGTGTTTTCCATATAATAATACATATGCATATGTGTTGTTGCTAGCTGCAGTCAAGTCAGCACTCCCAATCATGATGACTGCTTGTAAAACTGAGCAAAATGCTTGCCAGTTCAGCATCATCCCCTTGATTACTTGCAGATTGTGCCATTCTGATCCAGAGTTCTCAGTGGCTAATTTTAAGAAGTAGATCACCAGGCATTTCTTACAAGTTTGTCTTAGTGTGGAAGCTCCATTGAAACCTTGTTCAGCATCATGACGACATGCAAACCTCCACTGCAGATGGGTGGTGGCTGCATATGATATACATTGGCCTGGAACTGAATGAACTTGGTCTTCTACATTGAAGGTGAGAATTCTACTGCTGAACCAAAGGTGTCTGTTATATATGCTTAAGCATCTATTAACATAAGCTTAAAGAGCAAACAGTTTCCATTTATATTTTCAACATTTTATTCATTTTGCTTTTGTTATTGAGAATATACACATCAAAGCATACACCAATTCATCTGTTTCTACATATACCATTTAGTGACATGATTACATTTTTAGAGTTGTGCAACCATTCTCACCCTCCTTTTCTGAAGTGTTCCTTCCCCATTAACATATACTCACTGTCCCATAAGGTTCCTAGCTAGTCTTTAAAGTTGCTGTTGTCAATTTCCTTGAGAGGGTAAGTTTTGTTTTAGTATGTGATCTTTCTATATAGTGGGTCACTGTCAAAAGGGAATTCTGTCAGCAAATAGTTAATAAAGCCTTACATCTAGTGGCACATGGAATTCTTACTAGATTATGTTGTTGTTTGGTGTCATGGAGTTGGTCCCAACTCATGTTGACCCTGTGTACAATGGAATGAAACACTGCCTGGTCCTGCACCATCCTCACAGTCAATGCTGTATTTGAGTCCATTGTTGCAACCACTGTTTCAATCGTTCTCATTGAGTGTCTACTCCTTTTCTTTTGGCCCTCTACTTTTCCAAGCATGGTATCTTTCTCTATGGACTGGCCCCTCCTGGTAACTTGCCCAAAGTAAGTGAGATAAAGTCTCATTATCCTGGCTTCTAAGGATCATTCTGGCTGTTCTTCTTCCAAGACAGATTTTTCCATTCTTCTCACAGCCCATGGTATATTTCAATGTTTTTCACCAACTCTGTGTTTCAAAGGCATTGATTCTTCTGTCTTCTTAATTCATTGTCCAGCTTTTGCATGCATATGAGGGTACTGAAAATACCATGGCTTGGGTCAGGTGCATTGTAGTCCACAAAGTGACATCTTTGATTTTTTAACACGTTAAAGGTATCTTTTGCAACACATTTGCCCAATTCAATGTGTCATTTGATATCTTGAGTATTGCTTTCCTGGGTGTTATTTCTGGATTCAAGTAAAATGAAATTCTTGACAACAATTTTTAATCTGTTTATCACAATGTTGTTTATTGGTCCAGTTATGAAGATTTTTGTTTTATGTTGAGGTGTAATCTATACTGAAGGCTGCGTAGTCTTTGTTCTTTATCAGTAAGTGTTTCAATTCCTCTTTGCTTTCAACAAGCAGGGTCATATCATCTGTGTGTTGCAGGTTGCTAATGAGCCTTTCTCTAAGCCTGATGCTGAATTCTTCTTCATATAGCCCACCTTCTTGAATTCTTTGCTCTGCATACCTACTGAATAAGTATGGTGAAAGGATACAGCCATTTAATTTAAACCATTTAAACCATTTAGTATCCCTTTGTTCTGTTCGAATTACAGTCTCTTGGTCTATGTACAGGTTCTTCATGAGCACAATTAGATGTTCTGAAATGCCCATTCTTCACACTGTTATCCGTAATTTGTTATTATACACTTAGCTAGTGAAACCATACAACTTTGATGCTCACCTTTCATGATTTTACTATGCTATATCCTCACATGAAACATCATTTTGTGATATGAGGCCAAGGACACAGTTATAGTGAAACTATAGACATGGGAGCATGTTTTATGACCAAACGTTCTTAGACTAACAGCTACCACAGGGAAGTCCAATTAACAAATTGATTCATTTGGGCCCTATTTACACTTCTGCTGTCAACTCTAATTACTTATTTTTAAAATAAAAACTTTGGCCTTCACTGTGGTCCCCAGTGCCTGTCAGTGAATGATAATCTGTTTGAATCTCCTCAGCTACATTAGAATTTCACAGGTCGGCCATCTGGTAGTAGGAACCAAAGCTCAATCAATATTTATACATGTAAAATGGCAATCCCTGTTAGTAGATAACTTTGACTTAAGTGAACACTTGCTTAATATTTATGATAGAATTACAAACATAAACATGACTTGTGCATCCATAATGATTATTATATGTTGAGCATGTTTCAGTCTTTAATAGTAAATAGACATTTTACTGTAAAACTTTTACAAGGCATGAAACTTTTAGTTGGACTGGTTGAAGAGGGGAGAAAAAAGGGAGTCAGGTTGGATAGATGATGTTCACAAGGAACATACAGGGATAGTGATAGTAGGCAGTAGTGTCTGTATACTTGGTGCTTTCCAGGAACTGCTTCCCACAAAAAATAAAATGGATAGTGCCGATGTGATTGCACAACATGATAAATGTAATTAGTGTCACTGAATTGTACATGTTAAAAATGTTGAAATGGCAAATATTTCATTGCATACATATATACATATATTGGAATCCAACTTGATGACACACAAGAACGCACTTAACACTCAATCATGCATACATTTAAAATCAGTTAAAACTGTTGCTGTTGATTCAACTCCAACTCAAGGAAATTCCATGTATGTCCAAGTAGAAACCTGTTCCATAGGGTTTTCAGTGGCTGAGTTTTTGAAAGTAGATTGCCAAGTCTTTCTTCCAAGATGGCTTAAGGGAGATTCCCTGGGTGATGCAAAAGGTAAAATACTCAGTCGCTAATCAGACGTGTGTGTTGAGGTTCAAGTCTACCTAGAGGTGACATGGGGAAAAGCTCTAGAGATCTTCAAAAAAAAAAAAAAAAAATTAGCCATTAAAAACCTCACAGAGCACAAATTGAGGTCTCTATGAGTTGGATTTGACTTAATGGCAACTGTTTTTTTTTTTTTTTGCAGTCCCTGGTTGGTACAAATGGCTAGTGTGTTTGGCTGATAATCACAAGGTTAGAAGTCCCAGTCCACCCCGACCCACACTGGAAGAAAAGCCTGGCATACTTTTATACTTTTATAAAAAGTACTTTTATACTTTATATTTCCTGAAAATCAATTATTGAAAATCCTGGGGAGCAGCACACTCTTACTCTCACTCACATGAGGTCATTGCCTGAGGATCTTATGAAAATGTAGATTCTGATTCACTGAGGATCTTATGAAAATGTAGATTCTGATTCAGTATATCCAGGGTGGGAAGTCAAATTCTCAACAGGGGGTTAAACTGGTATGTCCTGGTTTGAAGCCCTGATTTCTTCATCTCTAAAATAGGGATAACTGTAATGGTTAAGTGCTCAGCTGTTAACCTAGAGGTTCAAAGCCACCTAGTGGGTCTGTGGGAGAAAGGCTTGGTAATCTGCTCATTCAAAGATTATGACCAAGAGTGAACTAAGTCAATCACAGAAGGACAATATTGTATTAGTCCATTATTCCAAAAAGTCAAGGAAAGGTTTATATATGGAACAAAACATTTGTTTTTGGTTACCTGGGGTGGGGGAGGGGAGAACACTACTAGATAGGTAAAAACAAGTATTGATTTGGGTGAAGGGAAGGGCAATGTGTCAAATGTGAGTGATCAGCATGGTGGCATTGAGGAAGAGGAAGACATAGAAAGGTACGTGAGAGATATAGACAACAAAGATGCACGCTTTTGTACATACAATGCCCCATTGTTAGTGATACCAAACATTAATCTATGGGTGGATATATGGGTGGACAGGCTGAATGATCAGGTATGTCTAGGCAAGGGGGAGTGTGCCCATGACCATGTATAGGGTTGGCAGACAATCTTTCTACAAGTATATTTGTTTGTTCTATAATAATTTCCAGGTATATAATAGAGCTGACAAGGGACAAGGGTCTATTCACTTCTTGGCCACAGCCAGCTACCCAGAGGGAGTTGAACTTGTGAACTCGGGACCATAGTCACAGGGGACATCAAGGTCAATAGGCATAGCATACTATACAAAAACATTGTTCCACTTCCTACTTTGATGAGTAGTGACTGGAATCTTAAAAGCTTGCAAGTGGCCATCTAGATGCGGTGATGGGTCTCTCCTCATTCAGAGCAAAGAAAAATGAAGAAAGCCAAAGATTCACAGAAATAATTAGTTCAAGGGACTGGTATACCATGTGATCCTCACCCTATATGACTATGAGACCAGAAGAACTAAATGGTGCCCAGACACCCCTGTCAACCATTCGTAAGGGGCTCTCTGTAGGAGATCCTGCATAGAGTGGGAGAACAATGTGGCACAAAACTCAAAATCATAAAAAAAATACCAGGTTTGCTGCTCTGATAGAGCCTGGTGAAACCCCTGAGACTATGGCCCCTAGCTGCCCTTCAGATCTGGAATTGAAATCACTCCTGTGGTCCAGCCAAACAAAAGACAGGGATATGGGCTGAACATTTACATTAGGTAGATACACTCCTTGGAGAGATCAATCATGGGAGAATAGAAGGCGTGTGTATGCAAAGGGAGATAGCTCTAGGGGCAGGAGTGCATGGGAGGGAAGGACACAAGGAAGAGGTAACTATGGGGAGGAAATGGGAGGGGAGCTGTTGCATTATGGGAAATTGCAGTCAATTTCATGAGACAATGTGTATGTGAGCTGTGTATGAAAAGTGAAGTTGCTCTGTAAACTTTCAACTGAATCACAATAAAAATTTAAAAAATAAAAGATTACAACAAAGAAAACCCCATGGTACAGTTCTATTCTGTAACATATTGAGGTAAGGCAAAAATCAAGCCGAAGGCACTTAATAATAATGACAAAATAGGGATACAAATCCACCCTTTTTCATAGGGCTGTTGTGAAGACTAAATGTGATAATGGATGTAAATCCCTTAGAGCTGACTGCCACAGAATAAACACTCAATACAGGTTAGGGTGGGAAACCCCTTGTTTCATCAGCAAATATTCAGAACTTACACATTCTATGTGTGCATGATGCTTGAACTATAGTTTATCAACAATATCATAGTGCTTTAAATTGTATAGAATTTAAAGTACCTTCTGTCACATCCTCAGTACTAACTTGCAAAGCAAATGATTTGAGGAGATGAGTAAGGGACAGGGTAGAGAGAGAGGAAACTGGAGACAAGGAGAGCGCATCAAAGCTATCTTAGATGTACAAGGAAGAGAATCTTATATTAGGTCCTCAGTGAAAGTATGCTTTGGTTTGTCCTATTGGTAACCCTTGTTTCAACTTTCTAGACTACATGTTGGCACGATATATTTTCTTTTGCTTCCTATACCAAAAAAAAAAACAAAAAAAAAACCACTGGCTTCGAGTCAGATCCAACTCATAGAAACCCCTTCTTGGGTTTCTGAGGCAGTATCACTACAGAAGTAGATTGCCCAACCTTCCTTCTGAGAAGTGGCTGGTGGGTTGGCAGTCAAATGCCTTAGACACTATGCCACCAGAGCTCCCTTTGTTTCCTATGTTGTTGTCATTGTTGTTGTGTACCGTCGAGTCACACCTGACTCATAGTGACCCCTCCTTGGGTTTCCGAGGCAGTATCACTACGGAAGTAGGATTGCCCAACCTTCCTTCCGAGGAGTGGCTGGTGGGTTTGAACCTCCAGCCTTCTGGTTAGCAGGCAAGTGTCTTAGCCACTATGCTACCAGAGCTCCCTTGTTTCCTATAGGAATGAGAAAAAGACCACACTTGCTTTTTTTTTTTTTTTCATGATTTCATTCTTTTTAATTCTGGCCTTTTATGCTATTGCTGTACTCTATTCAATCAGTATTTCATCCTCAGAGGTAAAGTCATGTTTCCCAAACTAGCATTGTTTTTCAATTAATTAAAACCAGTAAAGAACAATTTAATTGAATGCTGTCATAAGCACCATAAATCATTGAGATGCCTTGCTGTCACCACTAAGCTTTGAAAACACCTCTTGTAGCCAGATCCAACAAAGTTTATTGTAATATTCAAAATGTTTAACCAGGATGACATAATTGTCAAATACGTAATTGTGCTTTTACTGCCTATAGCATTCATGACCATTTGAAAATGTCAGAAATTACTACTGTAGGCAAGTCAAACATTTAAATATATGTTCAGAATACATTTTCTGCCAAGATAAAAAAGCATCACTTTTCCTTAGTGGTTTTAAAGTTTAATGCTGTGTGTATTAGTTAATGTCTTCCTGTGTCCTCACACTACATTTCAAGCTCGGAAAGAATGCAGGAAAGTCCAGTCCTGACTCTATCACTAAGAATTATTAGGTGTGGAAATTGGATACAAGGATCTTTGGAAGGGAATAAGGGTGAGTTTGTCACCCTGGGTAATATTTTTAAATGAGTTTTGACATATGCAATAGGCTTCATAACAACAGATTAACATCTCAGAATACTTATGATCTCTGGTGACACCAGCTGTCCTATAAAGGACGTCAGATCACACAGATTCACTAAAATCAAAGGAAGTGTTGAATTTGTCTTGATTTTTCTCTCGTTGAGCACTTAGTATTTCAACATAAGACAGTATTCCACAGATACAAACTCTCACTGCATTGTTACTATTGTCTAACATTTACAATCTTTTGATGGTACAAATGTTTTGCATTTGATTACTAACCTAAAAGTTGGCAGTTTGAACACACCCATCGGTAGAAGAAAGGCTGACGCTCTGCTTCCGTAAAAGATTTACAGTCAAGCAAATCCTGTGGAGGAGTTCTACTTTGTAACACGCGGGTCTCCATGACTCAGAATTGACTAACTGGCAGTGAGTAACAGACCTTAACATTTTTTCACTCAATTTGCTTTATAACCTATATTGTCAAATTAGTTCTCTTCCTTAGCTTTCTCCCCTACCAGTAGTGTGCTTAGGAGCTCTGGTGGTGTAGTGCCTAAAGCACTTGACTGCTAACTAGAAGGCTGGAGGTTCTAAACCCACCAGCCACTCCTCAAGGAAGGTTGGGTAATCTACTTCTGCAGTGATACCGCCTTGGAAACCCAAAGGGTAGTTGCTGTGAGTTGGATCCGACTCAATGGCAGTGAGTTTAGTTTTTGGTTTTTTGAGTAGAGTGCTTAGAATGTATCAATATGCTGTTATTTGACAATTTTTTATTAGATGGAAAGTTAATTCTGTCAAACAGCTAAGTAACCAAATTAAATTTTTTCAATGGATAGTTTGAATAGAGTAATCAATTCACATTTAATGGAAATTTGTACCTAAAAGGAGTATAACAGCCATTACTGGAATAGGTATAAAAACTAACTCACTGCCATCAAATCGATTTGACTCATAGAGACCCCTCCTTGGATTTCTGAGGCAGTATCTCTATAGAAGTAGATTTCCCAGTCTTCTTTCCAAGAAATAGGTATTAGTAGATGCTTATTTTATTATAGTGCATGTAAAATATACCATTAATATATGGTATTCCGTAATATAGGAGCTCTGGTAGCATAGTGCCTAAGGCGCCTACTTGACTGCTCACCAGAAGGCTGGCGGTTCAAACCCACCAGCCACTCCTCGGAAGGAAGGTTGGGCAATCCTACTTCTGTAGTGATACTGCCTCGGAAACCCAAGGAGGGGTCGCTATGAGTAGGGGCCGACTCGACGGCAAACAACAACAACAATTCAGTAATATCACATTATGGGATGAGATTGTCTTAAAATAAAAGGAGTGTATGCTTATAAAAATTGCTAATTTATGCATTCATTCATGTATTTATCTAGAGGGATATAGTTCATGGAAATCTTTTCTTTGTCAAAGAGCAAAATAATGCTCTTTAATATCATGGTGGTGTGTTTCTGTGATCCTGTATTTTACTGTGCTGAACTCTATAGTACAGAAAATATTTGAACATAATGTAGACTGCTCATCAACTTTCTCTTCCATGAAATAAAGTAGAACCGTGTCCCCAGTGATAGAAATGACTATAATTATCCCATTCCACATGGAAGTTTTGTGATAACTTGAAGAAATAAAAAGTAAAAATCTTTCAAGCCTGAAGTGGTCAGATTCTTTTGATGGTCTTCCACTGACATTTCTTCTGAATGGGAAAATGCAAGTGGGAGGCATCAAAGATGAAACTTATTTCAGTTGCCACCTTTTGTTGACCTCATAGTAGTTCGGAAGGTAGAATAGGAGTTAGGACTGCCATATCCAAGTCCTGCTTGTGCCATTTGTGAATAGTAATCACAAATATTTTATACCTTAGTTTCTCCATTTGTGACATGAGTATAATCATAGTACATCCCTGACAGGATTGTTTTTAAGATCAAATGAGTTAATATACCTAAAATTTTTGAGGAGTGCCTGATACATAGGAAAAGCTCAATAAATTTAGCTATCATCATTATTATTATAACCTCTATTAATATAAATTGATGTGTTGAAATTAAGTACTGTTAAGTTTTTTGACACTTTGTTGAGCTTGAGAAAGATGTTGAGAGAATGAAAATGTTCTAAGTTTCTAAATTGATGGAACATTGGGATTCCAAAAATAATAGATAGTTACAGTTTCTCCTTTGAAAAATTCTAGTCAAAATTACTAAAGAGATTGATTTTGATCACTCTGAAAAAAAAAAAAAAAAACCAGCAGTCACTAACTATCATAATGTATTAATTAAAAGCAAATCATTTCAAACTAGCTTAATCCCATTTTTTGGAAAGAGGTACTGGATTGTTAGCATAAGAGATGCCTTATCTGAATTTCTGCAAGGTATATTAATTATTTCATTACATATTTTGATCAAATTACAGAAACACATGCTGGATCACAAGTAGAATACCACATGAGTGACTAATGTTTTTCTTGAGAGAGATCTACAATAGCCTTAAAAATTATGGTAAATTTTGTCCATTTCTATCCAACATTTGGATCAGAGGTTTCCCTGAAGATCTGGAAAACATGCTCATCATATTGGTGACACACATTTTAGAAGGAAACCTAATGTTGGTGACAGGCTTAAGTCTACTCTCTAAAAACAAACAACAACAAAAACAGAAAACAAATTAGTAGGAACAAATGAGGTAATATTTAAGAAGAATATATGTAAGGTCGTAATTGTTTATTTTTAATTTTGTCACAATAATAAAGTAGTCTAGGAAGAAAAGAAGTTTATTTGAAACATTTTCAACCATTAAACACAAATAACTTATGTTTACAGAGTCAACTCTGGTTGGTTAGATAAGGTTGAGCATGGTAGAGTAGAGTCTAAAGTTAAACACATTGTTCTGCTGTGCATGGGGTCGCTATGAGTTGGAAACAACTCGACAGCACCTAACAACAACAACAAAGTTAAACAGGAGCCAATACGCACTAGTAGTGTAGCTCCTATCCTTAAGGAGCTAATAAAATAGTGTGGATAATGAATCAATAGCTAATAAGAGTTCAGTATGGAAATGCTATAATGGAGTAAATATAGAGTTCTTGAGATTCAAAGAAGGTACATATCATACCACATAATGTTGTCAGGAAATACTCCCTAAAAAAGGATATCATTAATCTAAGAGGAATAAGATGTTACCAAGGTAAAGGCATGGGCAATAAGATTCCAGGTAGGTAAACTATAGAAAGGCCAAGAGATGTGAGTACATGATACATTCCAGAGTGGCAAGGACAAAAGGCCCACGTAAGAACAGAATGTGGGTAGACACCACTAAGTTATAATAGCTTATATTTGTATGAGTCTGATACTTTAAAGTGTTTTTTTTTTTTTTTTTTTAATATATTAATTCATTTGTTAGTGTTGTATCAGTTAGCTTTTCATGCATAACAATCTCTTGATTTAGTGACTTAAAACAACAATCATCATGAACTGTGGGTCAAGTGGGTGATTCAGCTGATCTGGACCAGACTTGGATGATCTCAGCTGATTTGATCACTTGCTCTCAAACTAGTCCTCATCTAGGCTGGATGACCTGAGATGACTGTACTTACATGTCAGGAAATTGTGTTGCTTTTGACTGAAGCAGTGCAGGCAACTGCGGCAGGGATGTCTGATCATTCAGTTAGTAAGTCCAAGCTGGTTCACATGACAGTCAGAAAATTCCAAGATCAGCAAGAGGATACTTCCCAGTGCTCAAACACTTTCCAAATCTTTGCTTAATATCACATTTGCTAATATCTTATTAAATAAATCAAGTCATATGGCCAACACAAATTAAAGAATTAGAGAAATGACTTTACTTCTTGAGGGGAGGGAAAGACTAGGTGGCCAATTTTGTTACCTAGTAGTACTTAAACAATCCCAATAAAGGAGATGCTGTTACTGGCAACCCTGATCCCCTCTGAGGTGTAGAGAGGTTTGTTAACTTTTTTAAGGTTACATACCAAGAAGTGGCAAGTTTGAAATTTTGCAACCAGACAATCAGACTCTAGAGCCTGATTCTTAACCACTATGCTCTGTTGGCTCCACAGGGAGGCAATAAGGTAGGTGCAGACCATGAAGAACATTGTATGCCATTGTAAGAGGTTGAGACTTTATCCTGAGGGATTCGGAAGCTGTTGAAGAAGTAACACCAGAAGATGTATGTGATCAACTTTACATTTAGAAAAATCAGTTCAGCTTCATGATGGAAAATGAACTATAGGAAGACAAGATTGGAAAGAAACTAACCAACCAACTAGTTGGTACATTAATCTAATAGCATGCTGATAGAAACTTGATCTGAGGTAGTGGTAATTGAGTAGCTATTTGTTTTATTTGAATTAAGAAATATCACTTATAAGTTTTAATATAAATATGGCACTATTGACTGGGTCTTAGCATCTGCTTAGAAAAAGCAAAACTTGTGAGTTTGTAACACACTTAGGAAACTATAGTCACCTTATCATTTGCTAGGCCATAATAACTAATGAAGGCAGAAGATTTTAATTGATATAAATAAATGATTGGAGTTGACAATAGAAGTGTGAAAGAGAGTTTGATGAATACATTTGTTAATTAGCCTTCTAAAGATGTGAGTCCCCATTCTGTCTCTAAAAGTGAAATGCATAGACAGTGCTTATTAAGTGCAGACAAAACTTCTTTGCAATTGTCCACTTGCCAAACTAACTCACAGGTGTGAAAATGTACTTTTACAGAATTCTGACTTACTCAGCATTTTGGAAAAATCAGATATATTGTCTTAACTATTCAAGAATGAAAGAGGATTTGTTATCTTATTTGATTTGGTGATACTGGCTTCTTGATTTCTGAGATGGTTCATGTGAGCCTGAATGAAAATGATTCCAGATTTAATCGAGAGTATAATTATTTAGGTGAAATTTTTATTGAGCCTGCATTTCAGTGTGATGAGAAAGTAAGCCCACAGATAATGCAGAAACTTTGGAGATCAGTTTTCTTCATTGCTTACATTGCTAGGAGTTTCACGAAATATTCTGTCAGCTGGTTGGCTGTATTAGGAGCCACCAGAGGAAATTCATTTAATCACTGAGAGCAGTCATCACCAGAGAGCCAATGTATGAAAGAAAATGAAGTCATCTTAGCACAAAATAATTGTTTGGACTTTTAGAAGATAAGCTAACATCTCAGCTCAAAGTGATAGAATGTTAGAGATGAAAGGACCTTTAGACAGCCTATTTTCCAATTTCTCCATTTTATGGATAAAGAAACTGAAGCTCATACTAGTTAAATGACTTTTCCAAGATTTTGTTATTAATTAGCAGAGTTAGGAAACAATCCAACTTTCTAGTTCTTGCCCACTGCATCACATCTTCCATCAACATTGCTATTTCAATGGCCCATAATAGTTTTAATTAATTTATTCCCCCATTATTATGTGTCATTAGATAATTGATATATGTGTTACTGCTAAAATAAATAAACTCTGTCCATCTGTTGATTGATCATACTTCTTCCTGATTAGGAAGAAGTATATATGTAGATGTTTCAAAGAAAGAATGTTGTTGTTATGTGCCATCGAGTCGGATCTGACTCATAGCAACCCCTCCTTGGGTTTCTGAGGCAGTATCACTACAGAAGTAGATTGCCCCATCTTCCTTCTGAGGAGTGGCTGGTGGGTTTGAACTGCCAGCCGTCTGGTTAGCAGTCAAGTGCCTTAGGCACTACACTACCAGAGCTCCCTCAAAGAAGGTAGTAACTAGATAATAAACAGCTGTCTGGCCACAAAAACAATTACAACAAGATTTTGCTAAATTCATAATGATTAAAAGTATGATCTTTTGTTTAACATTCCAAAAATAACATTAGTATATGCTTGACAAAGAATGGTGAATCACATTAACTCAAAAGAAACTAACCAATGGAAAAAAGAATACTAATCAATTCACAATGAGAAATGTAAGCATCAGACAAAGTAGACATTCCCGTCAACCTATTGTATGCACTGTATCCTGCCTTCACTGATTCGGGAAGCCAGATTGTTTGGTGAGCTCTAAGTTAGACTGAGAGCAGGTATTGATAATTGTCAAATATTTCATGGTACCAGGACAATATTGCCTTTTATGTCCATTTTTACTCTAGGGCTCTGCCTTCAGCACAGCTTAGTTTTGGGGAATTTATAACACTCCGTTGGCTCAATATGAAAAAAAAAAAAAAAAAAACTCTTGTGGTGTAGTGGTTAAAGCATCCAGCTGCTAATCAAAAGGTTGGCAGTTCATACCTACCAGCCATTCCGTAGGAGAAAGATGAGGCAGTCTGTTTCTGTAAAGATATATAGTCTTGGGCAAATCTATGGGGAAGTTCTAGTCTGTAGGGTCACTATGAGTTGGGATGTGCTTGATGGCAGTGGGTTTGGTTTATATTTTTCACTCAATGTGAGGATAGGCTCTGCCAATGGTTGTTTTATTGATTACCTTCCTTTTTTTAACTCTAGTTCTCACAACCTTTTTTTTCCAGTTGACCTCCTTTTTCTTTTTTATTTCTGTTAATATATTTTTCAAGTCTTGTTAGAAATAGGAGATAGTCTGTCTCTAAGAGGTGAGTAGATAAGTCTTTGCCTTTATTTTACTACTTAACTCTCAGAAAGCAACATGATTTTACTTCCAAGTTCTTTGGGGATACCATATCATTTTCATGACATTTCCATGTTCTGTCCCCAGCCCTGCCTACATTGGTGCCCAAATGCTACATCAATGTCAAAATACCCTGACAGAGGTTTAGATGTGCTAATATGTAAAGAGCAGTTATCTTCTGGGTGCTCAGTAAATCTCTGTAGTACTAGTTCTCCTTAACCTACCCATGAGAGTTTTGAAATGGACAGATTATGTCTTTTATAAGCAGTACAAAAAGTAAGCACATGATAGATACATGAATCCCTAAGATACAAAAGGGATAAACTTGGATGTCAGATACAGCTAGATTTGAAGCAAACTTCTCTTCTTGCAAATAGTGAGACCTGGAGCAGGTGTCTTAACACCTGATCCTGTTTTGTCATCCATAACATTTTAATGATACATGCCTTTTAGGGTTGTTTTAGGATAGAAACCTGTTGTATGCATTAAATGTTTATCAGTGTGACTACCCCTGATGTTGTAGGTAGTTGTTAAGTAATTATGACTTTATCTTCCACTGGAGAACTGTAGTTTGATAACATTTAGAGATGGAGAAAAGTAACTTTCTGTTGGGTAAGATTTTCTTTATTTTCTAAGCTAAAGTGTGACACATTCTCAGTAAGAATACACATTTTGACTGGAGACTTTGGGTGACTGAAACCTACAAATGCATTGTTGTTGTTATGTGCCGTCGAGTCGGCCCGACTCATAGCGACCCCTCCTTGGGGTTTCCAAGGCAGTATCACTACGGAAGTAGGATTGCCCAACCTTCCTTCCAAGGAGTGGCTGGTGGGTTTGAACCGCCAGCCGTCTGGTTAGCAGGCAAGTGTCTTAGCCACTATGCTACCAGATAGGTTTCTAAAATAAGTGGTATCATATACATTCTGAGTGTGTGTTTATAATTGACAAAAATTAATGCTCACTTAGGAGTTTCATAGTAGAATAACAGTCATCTCTTCCTCCCTAGTCTTTAGAAAAAGTAAGGATTCTATGATCCTCAGTAGTAGCATTTCACAACCATATGTTGTCTGTGTGAAGTATTTTAAGCTGATGAGGCATCTTTGGGCTCAGTGGCACAAATATGGCATTAAAGTCTAGATTCCCCCCCTACCTGTTTGAAGTGTACAAACACATTATAACTTCCTATTAAAATATACCCTCAAGGCCAGCTTCACATCTCATTTCTGGAAACCTGAGCATGTCTTCCTTTGCTACCCCTCAACCTTCACACTTTCGACCTGTTACAGTGTTCAAACTGCATTTTAAATTTGTTCCTCTGCTTGTCAGCAACAGACTATGCTTTGTTTTTGTTGTTGTATGAACCTTTAATGGCTGCTTGAGAGGTGGCCTAAAGCCTTGATATAATGTGTACTTTGATAAAGGTCAGGTTAATCTGTATTCTTTAATAGGAATATCTACTTCCCTGTGATATAATAGGTTCTTGTCTCCCTGAAATATGTATTTCAGTGAAGATCATTTTACCATCATTTGCTTTCCATGAACATCTGCTTTTCCCATGTTTAAAATGGTGGTTTGCTAAGAGAATCACTAGACTTCAATGAGGTAAATTGATTTCAATTTACATGTTGAGGAAGCCAGATAGGAACAGGCTGCATTTTGGCCATTAGCTTCAGATGTGTCTTCACATTAGCTTCACAATTGTCAAGTTCTTTTGGAAAATATCAGTAACCTCAGAGGACTAAAGGATAGTGGGGACTGCATATCCCCTGCCATTCCACTTGCTTTTGGGTGATGGGTTATAATAATAGCAGATCTTGCATCAAATTCTGTCAAACATACAAACATTTGTTAGCAAGCGAGGTAAAAACTATTGTACAGTCTGTGTTTGTAAACTCATGGAAGACTGATTCTGTCCTCATGTGTTGCTAGAAGCACTGGGCATGGAGGTTAACTCTGTAGCAAATTCAGTGACTTACTGATAACAGGACCAGACATCTATTTAAGCAGATCAGGGGCGAGAGTCTCCCTTGAAGTTGAGAGCCTTTGGGTCACCAGGACTATGTTTTGCAAATGCTGGCTGAAAAGTATTAGTCTCTTGGATTTGTATATCTTGATCACCACTCATTTCACCATTCTTTGTGCTAATGAGGAGATCCTAGGTGGCACAAATGGTTATGTGCTAAACTACTAACTGAAAAGTTGACAGTTTAAACCCATCCAGAGGTGCCTCAGAAGGAAGGCCTGGTGATCTGTTTGTGAAAGGTCACAGGCTTGAAATTCTTTATAGCACAGTTCTGCTCTGAAACACATGCTGTCTCCATGAGTTGGAGTCTACTTGACAACAACTAGGTGTTTTTAGTTCTATTTTTGCTTTTAAGTACATTAACAAATTCTGTATTGCACAGTGAATTAAAACTTTTGAACTACTCAGTGAATATTTTTTATTTTCATTTTGGAGGCAGAAACCCCAAGAGTCACTGCATCTATTCCACAAGTTTGTTGCGAGGAATAAATGATGAACATACATATAAAATGTTCAATCCAGTGCCTTGAGCATAGTAGATGTTAGCTTGTATTATTAGCTACATAATGAAGGGGTGTTTGTAGAAGAAATATTTTTAATGAGTACTATGAGAGAAGTACATAATATCATATAACCAGATTCTCGTGTTAGCAGTTAGCCTGTTTGAAGAGTTTATTAACTTTATCAAGGATTTCTTTTTTTCTTTTAAATGTGTAATATATTTGTTACATCTCAGACATGGCAAATTTTAAATATTTAACAGTTCTTGTTTCTTCTATAAAACCTTGAAAGCAGATAAAGGGATTTTCTTAGTTTTTCTTCTTTTTTTTTATCCTTTAAATTAGAAAACAGTATCTCTTCTACCAGAGCAGCCTGTTAGGTTTACTAAAACAAAACATGTGTAAGTTTTTATTTTACATCTTCACCTTTTTACCTTCTTGGGATGAGCATCTGCCTTGGGTACATACCTCTTACCGGTGGTCTCACATTGCCTGTGTCAGTCTGTTGCTTTCACATAATACATTTTTGGATTCCCTCAAGAGACTAAGTTAAACAATGTGCTTTAATCTCCTCTCTGACCCTGCCATCTCAGGAGGACTTAATAATGATGTGAATAGGGAATCAGTTTATGCGAATATCCCTCATTTGCAATGCATGTTGTGCCTGCCTCTTTAAATAAAGTAAAGGTTAATATGTTGATTTCCTATTTATAGGTAACTTAATGCTTCTAATTTTTCCTAATCATGGCACAAGGTTTTGGCTCAGTACCTACGACTTCTTAAATGATCTTTCTAAATCGTTTTAATGATTTGATGAGTTTACTACACTCCAAAGAGGGCGGACTGACAGGTTTAAAGAGACAAATCATGCAGTCCTTTTTTTTTTTTTTTCTGGCCACATAATATCTAGTTACAGCAGCAAGGCCTTCCATTAAGCAAGCTGTATTTCTTGATGATATATCTTTAGTCTTTTTTTTATTTTAGCCCAGGCATTTCAGCTGCAGCAATCAAGTTTTAACAGTGGGCTAATATGACCTTCACATATATCAGAATAGAATCAGATAATATTTAATCTAAAAGTCAAAGTACTACCCATCAAAATAGGTAGATAAGGACTCATCACATCATTTCCATTTGTGAGATATAAAGAACAATATTTTCTATGTTATTGTTTTTTCTTCCTACTTTCCTTTTCTACATGAATTAAACTTAATTAGAAAAGGCTTTTTCAACTGTTATGAAATCTGGGATGATTTTGGGGAAATACTCAGGAATGAGCTTTGCTTCAACAATCCAAGTCCATTGCCATCGAGTCTGTTCTAACTCATAGCTCTGGTGGCTCAGTGGTTAACACTAGCTGCTACCTGAAAGGTCAGTGGTTTGAACCCCTGTGCTGCTGCATAGGAGAAGGATGTGGCAATCTGCTTCCATAAAGATTTACAGCCTTGGAAACCCTATGGGCTAGTTCTACTCTGTCCTACAGGGTCTCTATGAGTCAGAATCGATTGGATAGCAGTTGTTGTTGGGTGGTTGTTCTTGGTGGTCGTGGTTCGTCTTTGCTTCCATAGACCAGTATATGTTCCCTAATGGGTAAGTTTGTGTTTTTGTTGAGTTGACTTGACACAACTTTTCCTCTGAGTCACTTGGTTTCTAAAGAAATACAATGTATCATCTTTAATAAATTGTATAATTAGTTGTTTGTCCACTTTCAATTCTGCTTTTTCTCATTTTTGAGTAATTGTAGAGTATATAAAATATGAAAAATACCCATTTCTCCCAAGTAGAAACAAATCTGATGGTTCAATCATTTATTCAACAAATGTCACTGGGCAGCTCTTCGTGCCAAGCATTGTCTTAAGCTTGAACATATTACTACTCTCTTTGCACTTATATGCAGAACTGTTCTAAGCACTTTTACATATATAAATTAGTTTGTCCTTGGAAAACCATACAAGGCAGGTACTCTTACTGTCCTAATTTTAGTGATGAATCAATTGAAGCAAAGAAAATGAAATAATGTGGTCAGAATTGAATCTGTACCCAAGAAGTATGTCTCCAGAATCTATTAAACCCAATGTATGTTTAACCATTACTCAAAGATGATTAATAGCAAAGTTGTTGCTCTGTGGGCTCCCAGGTTGGCCAAGTTGTCCATTTCTATAAGAGAAAACCCTGTTCCAAGCTCTTGATAGCATGCCATGTTTTAGATAGATACAATAATAATGAGTCATTTAATTATCTATTCATTAAATGGATATTTATTGAGTACTTACTGTATGCTATATACTGTGCAAGACACTTGGAGATAAAAAAATAGTATATATTAAACAAATTAAAAAACCTCTTTCCAGTTTTATATGCAATATAAGTTGTTCTCATCAAATTGGTTGTCTTCAGCATCACTTTGTTTTCCTGCTGTTTTTAAGACTTTAAACTAGATAATGTAGACATTAAAAAGATTTTTGTAAATTCTAAAGTGCCATACAAATACTAACTTTTATTATTATTACTTGTTTTATAGAACAACGTTTTATGTAAACTTCTCAAAGGTAACTTCAGCTATTTGTTAATTTCATTTATATTCTATCTTAATGATTAAACTTGTGTTTGTGGTTACTGAGTAAAAGACATACAGTCAATTAAAATTTCAAAACTAATATTCAACACTGAGATGGTCGTGTTGCTAAATGAAAATGAATATTATATGATGAGGGAAGCAGAAAATTTGCTTGGATTTTTCTATCAAATTAGCGACTTGCTTGTTACAGAAAACAAATGCTAATTAGTTGCCTGTGCTGCAGAAGGCATCCCACACCTGTCCTAGGACAGTTTTTGTGAAGCAAGCTTATTTCTCTAAGGACTGCTTTTCCCTGGCACTGGCATGAAAAGAAGGGTGGAGGGGCACCTGAAGATTAGCGCTGTGAGTGTGTGCCAGGTGCTGTACTGAATAATAAACACTTCCCACCTCAT
Source organism: Orycteropus afer afer (assembly GCF_000298275.1). Lineage (NCBI taxonomy): Eukaryota > Metazoa > Chordata > Mammalia > Tubulidentata > Orycteropodidae > Orycteropus > Orycteropus afer. The sequence continues at coordinate 1,112,094 of NW_006921611.1, forward strand.
ATGTTGGCATGAACAACTCAGATTTGCACATTTCTCAAAGGAGAACCAAACTTGGAAAGATTAAAGTTTCTAACTGAAGTGCATTGTTCTCAGCCAATGAAATTCCGAAATTAATAATGACCTAGGAGTCAGACGACTCTGGGAATTAAGGCTCAACAGTTAAGTAAAGTCCACTAGGGTAATGACGAAGCAGTCTCTATTGGCCGGGCAGAGAAGAGATCAATGAATAAAGTATTTGGAGCTTTGGGGTTAATGGTTCACCAGCTATTTTTAAAACAGATTTTTAAATCACATATATTAAAAGGTTAGGGTCTGAGTATAGAAAAAATTTGTTTCTGGTAATTATTTTAAAAGGGTCTTAACATGAATTGTACTCCTTAAAATGAAATCTTGGTTGAAAATGCTCAGGGCATCAGTGAAATTTTAAAAGGCTAATAAGTGGTATTGTAGCAAAAGTCAAGATGTGCAAGTGCCAGGACAAGGAACAGGCAGAAAAAAGTGAGACTGAGAAACCTTCTTTAAGGTAAGGATTGGGCAGGAGTCTGTCTCTGTTGAGTGATCAGGCACTGGTGGTGTTAGTCAACAGGAGGAACTTGAAGTCCATTGCTAAAAATACAGTATCAGTATCAAAGGAAGTGATGGTTCTAGTGTATCTTGACCAGAATATGAGGTGTTGCATTCAGTCCTGGGTACCATGTTTGAATATATGTTCATGTTCAGAAGAGAGTAGCCAAGAGCACTGAGGAATATGAAACCAAGTTGCCTTAGAAATGTTTAAAGCAAATGGAGAAAGAGAAGAGACTGCTTAGGGAAGACATGATAGCCCTTCGCAGATATGAGAGATTGGTGTTCGTGAGGTAGAGAGGAAATACGAAAGTAAGGAATGTTTACTTAATGTTCCCGTGTTTTAGGATTTCTACTGGCCACTAAAAGATCACAATTTATCTTTACTTAAAAAACATCATATCCTAGTTTCTCTGTATGTAGTTCAAGAGAATGAGGCTCAAAAAAGTAGCTATTATATACAAGGCTACATAGCAAGTACTATGTATGTTATTGTTGTTAGGTGCCGTCAAGTCATCTCCAACTCATAGCGACCTCATGCACAACAGAATGAAACATTGCCTGGTCCTATGCCAGCTCCACGATCCTTGCTATACCTGACCCCATTGTTGTAGCCACTGTGTCAATCCATCTCATTGAGGGCCTTCCCCTCTTTCATTGACCCTCTACTTTACCAAGCATGATAACCTTCTCCAGGGAACGGTTCCTTCTTACAACATGACCAAAGTAGGTAAGATGAAGTATGGCCACTGTCTCTTCCAAGCAGAATTCCAGCTGCACTTCTTCCAGGACAGATTTGTTAGTTCTTTTAACAGTGCATGGTACTTTCAGCATTCTTTGCCTTCACTACAACTCAAAAGCATTGACTCTTCTTCAGTTTTCTTTATTCATTTTCCAGTTCTCACATGCATATGAGGCAATTGAAAATACCATGGCTTGTGTCAGGGACACCTTAGTCCTCAAGGAGACATCTTTGCTTTTCAGCACTGGAAAGAGGTCTTTTGCAGCCGATTGACACTATGTATACCATAGAGCTATCAGAGTCCTAATTTGGATCTTTTAGCCTTCAAAGCCTATATTCCTTATTCTCCACTTTGTTTTTGCCTACAGGTTTAGAAATGGGACCAGTGGGTAAAAGATTTACAGGAAAAAAAATCTCACTGCTGTCAATTCGATTTGACTCATAGCAACCCCTCCTTAGGTTTCTGAGGCAGTATGTCTATGGAAGTAGATCACCTAGTCTTCCTTCCAAGGAGTGGCAGGTGGGTTTGAACCTCCAGCCTCTGGTTAGCAGTCAAATGCTTTAGGCACTTTAAATTGCATATTACCAATTATTTTCTACCAAATTTCCTACTATAGAGTGTTTTTTTT
>NW_006921611.1:1114243-1116827 GCF_000298275.1 Orycteropus afer afer
GGAGTGGCTGGTGGGTTTGAACCTCCAGCCTTCTGGTTAGCAGTCAAGTGCCTTAGGCACTACATTACCAGAGTTCCTAGGTTCAAACCAGGTGTCCTGAAATGTCTTTTAACCCTGAAAGTGTATATTTCCCTGAGTTTATGAAGAAACCAGATTGAGCGTCAGAGTGTAGTAGCATATCAAAACTAGACAGGGAATTTGAAGGCAGGTAAAGAGGGCATAGATCTAAAAACCAGAGTAAGAAATCAGAGAGAGATTTTTAAAAGGCAAAGTGAAGGCTAAGTCCCACATGACAGTACCACAGAAACCCAAAGAGCAGGGGAAGAAATAACAACTAAAAAGTCATCAGCAGCATGATGACATTTGTTGGGGGTAAAATTCTTCAAAGACAGCATTCCAAGTGGGCTAGATACCATCCTGGGGAATGGACAACAACAGGGAGCCCCTGGATAATGACATACACTGATGTGTTTGGCTCAAAAAATCCCAGAAATAGCATCATCTTTATTATTTTTTTTAAGGTTCAGCTTCGATGGAGTTTTAATGAACATTGATCCCTACTGGGTTGACCTGTTGGGGGGAAATTTGTCTGAATTAGTGTAAATGGTCAGGTATGTATTTCGAAGAACAGTGAAGCACCAAGGGCACATTACCCAAGCACCTGGGCAGAAAGATGAACAGGAGAAACCTCCTATTAAAATTAGATGCCCATTGAGTTCTGCAATATATAGCCATAATTATATTTTCTAAACCATGCTTCCCAAAGGATATGTTAGTGATGAGCATACAGCTCACTCACTTGGAACTATGTAAATCATATCAGTTAATTTTTACATGGCCTAAATGGCTTTTACAAATGATTATAGCATTTTATTTGCTCTGGAATGCTTTCTTTGCATGTGCACCTCTCATATTTCATGTTTGCTAACCTATGTCTGTCAGTGTATACAGCTGGTGTCATTTTACCCCAGCATCCCAACATCCCAGAGAGAATTTCCAAATTGTGGAAAATAGTATGGTCTGTATTATCAGTGTTAGGGCAAAAATTCCTTGTATTCCAGGCTTTTAGATTACAATGGGAGACTGGCAGTACTGATTTATCAGAACCAGTGTTTGCACTCTCTCTTCTTCATTGACAGTGCAAATGTCTCATTTGAGCAGAATGCTTATCCCTGTTCTGTGGTAGCTGGAACCTAGAAAGTTGATCTCTATACTGCTTAGTTCACTGCAACTGCTTATTCCTACCCTGACATGGTCTGTTGTAGTAGAACTATGACTTTCTTCCAATCCACAATGATGGATTGAAGGTGATAGCCTGAGTTTAAGTTCTGAACTCCCAGATAGTCAGTTGACTTTACAAGTACAATGACACAGTCATTTATCAGATGTGTGAACCCAGAGATTTGGGTGTTCTTGGTGACAGCTGTTTAGGTACACTACTTAGAGAAATTATTCACAGAAGATTAGAATAAGATATTTGGTAGATGAGAGTCAGTGGGTTCATTTATTTAATTTTGGTCTGTGTGATTGGGAAATTGGGGTAAAGAAAGTTCTCCATGGACATTTCTAGTATTTAAATGATAGAATGGTCTCTTCCTCTTGACTGCATGAAAACCAGCAAAAATTTGGGCAATTCCCCCAAAAAATTCAGGGATGCATCCCTCATTTATTGGATATGAATGCATTTGTAAAGGAATTTAAAATTTCTGAATGAAAGATACCCTAAAATTATCCATTAATGAGTATTTATTTATTTATTTATTTTTAAAATTAAGTTAAAGGTGTATAGAAATCCCTATCAAAAGTCACAGATGGTTTTGGTTTAAATCCTTTTAATCACAGAGTCTAAGTTTAGACAATGAGCACTTCTGTTCTCCACAGGAAAGTAAAATTAAATCATCATTTGCAGTTCTATTTGTGTTTTTATTGTCAAATCTAAACATTGGCTTTGAACAAGACTTTTGACATTCATTTCCTGGCAAGGATCCAGGCTCAGTTTATGATTTGTCAATTAATAGCACCAGTCACAGCATAGACTTAAACTCAGTTTTCTTCCCACTCTAATTATTATCAAAACTACACTTCAAAAATGTGTCTAAGAATCTCACTTCTTATAAACTTCAGTTGGTATTGGGTCTCCTAATGTAGCATAGTGGTCCCCAAGGCAGATAAGGCTTGAATTTGAGAGAAAATTTTAATACACCAGCTCAGACATCACACATAAACTTAATAAAGTTAGATTGGCCCAGTGCGTAAGCTTCTTTTCCAAGGCCGTCAGTCTGTATCAGGAGCCGTGTTTACTCTTTTAGGCCACAGGGGTATCATTCAGCATATTACCTTTGAGGTGGACTGCTTCTTTCATAATGCATTTTGGAAGTATTCTATTTTTGTTTTTTCCCCAATCACACACATATTGTCTTTCTCTCTATATGTCTTTCTCTCACTACCTCTCTTATATTTCTTTGCCTCAAATCCCTGGTTTCAAACTCATATTCTTGCATTAATTTCTTTTCTCAATGCTTGTATTTTCTGAGATAGTGATGAATGAGATTCCAGAGTCAATCTTTATATACAAAGTCATCTT
>NW_006921611.1:1117859-1119595 GCF_000298275.1 Orycteropus afer afer
CTGTCTTGTTGAACTTTGATACTAGTGCTGGAGCAAGATGGTATCTCATTGTTGTTTTGATTTGTTCTACATGTTTTTATTTTGTGGAGTGTAGGGTTTTTTTTTTTTTTTTTTCCGGGGGGGGGTGGTGGTCTACATTCGAACATAGGGAACTCTGGTGACATAGTGCTAAGGCATTTGACTGTTAACCAGAAGGCTGGCATAAGGAACTCTGGTGGTGTAGTAGATAAGGAATTTGGCTGCTAATCAGAAAGTTAGCAGTTCAAACCCACCAACTGCTCTGAGGAAGGAAGACGGGGAAATCTACTTCTGTAAAGATTTACAGCTGCTATGAGTCGGATTTGACTTGACAGCAGTGGGTTTTGAACATATTCAAAACACAGTATCCCTCCTGAAACCTGTTTTTCCCCATCTCCATCTTTTCCAAATTAGTTAGTACTAAGTCCATCATCCTAGTTTTTCTGTTAGTCATCATTAACTCTTTTCTTTCATTTCATTTCAAATCCAGTCTGTCACAAAATATGTCACCTTTGCATAGAACACCTTCAAACTCAATTCAATTCTGACTCATCTCATCACCTCTTCTGCTACCTTCCTGCTCTGAGCCTTCATCACCAGGATTATTATAATAGCTTCTTTACTAATCTCTTTGTTTTCACTCTTGATCCAGTTCAGCATGTTCTCAACAAAGCAGTCAGAGTTTTCACATAAAATCAGGGGTCAAACCATATTAGCTCTAAGGTCAAATTCTCTATTCTTCCTATTTCAATCCCTGCACAATTCAGGGTGAGCTTAAAGGGCAGCTGGCCTAAAAGGGGGGCTCTGTGTGGTTCAGGGCAATTTAAAGTATAGGTGGTCTGGAAGGTGGGGCCATGTGGTTCTGGGTAGTTTAAGAGCAGCCAGGAAATGAGCAGAGTGGTTAGGAATAGCTAAGGGAGATGGACTTATCTGTCAGTTTGTCATCCTGAGGTGGATTGCATGTTGCTATGAGGCTGGAGGCAATGCCACTGGTGTTGCAAATGCCAGCAAGGTTTCCCATGGTGGACAGGTTTCAGCAGAGCTTCCAGGCTAAGACAGACTCAGAAGAAGGAAGAAGCCATCCACTTCTGAAAGAAATGAAAATCTTATGAATAGAAGTAAAACATTGTCTGATATATTATTGGAAAACTTTATGGCGAGCCCTGAAACATTGTCGGATACATTGCCGGAAGATGAGCCCATCAGGTTGGAAGACATTCAAAATACAACTGGGGAAAAGCTGACTGAGAATAGAGCTGACCTTAATGATATGGATGGACTAAAGCTTTTGGGACCTCCATTGGCTGATGTGGCATGACTCAACATGAGAAGAAACAGCTACAAACACGCATTAATAATCACAACATGGAGTGTATGAAGCGTGACTCTAGGAAAATTGGAAGTTGTCAAAAATGAAATGAAATGCATAAAGATCAATATCCTAGGCATCAGTGAGCTGTAATGGACTGGCTTTGGCCATTTGGAATTAGACAAACATATGATCTACTATCTGAGAATAACAAATTAAACAGGAATGGCATAGCATTCATTATCACAAAGACCATTTCAAGATCTGTCCTAAAGTACAATGCTGATAGTGATAGGATAATGTCCGTATGCCTACAAGGAAGATCAGTTAATACTATTATTATTCAAATTTATGACCAACCACCAAAACCAAAGATGAGGAAATTGAAGATTTCTACCAACCTCTGCAG